>NC_061113.1:250737756-250752002 GCF_002878395.1 Capsicum annuum
AGGAGACTTTGGTAAGTCAGATTATGCTTTTTAGTTGAATCTGGGTAACTGCTAGTGTGTTGTTTTTTCAACAATAGTTTGCACACGAACATGAATGCAATACAAGAGCAATCTGTTTAAACAGATCCGTTATCTGTAGCACCAGATAAATGTTCTGTTGTAACAGTAGACTCATGTTGGATTCATGTTTAAGGGTTCTAGGTGCCCGTAATATGATTATGAATCGAATAGATGGGTATTCTATTGCGCCAGATTAGTAATCTGTTTAAACAGATAAATAATCTGTTGCACCAGATTAGTAATCTGTTTCAACAGATAAATAATCTGTTTCATCAGATTACTAATATGTTTCGAACAACAAAATACAGCTCCTGTCATACACAAAACCTAACAGATAACTCACATGTTCTTGCTATTGATACTGGAATCAAATTATTCCTTAATTGTAGACATGTCACTCGTTAAGAAATAGAAATAGACAGCACGAAAATTAAATAAGAAATAAAAAGTCAAGTGCATCAAACATAATTTTTTATAAAAGAAACTCAAAAAATACATAGATAACAGAAAAAAAGCTTAATTATTATTATCATCATTATTATTTGAATGGCCAGCCGGCCAATCTTCAAAGGGCAGCAACAGCACCCTCCGCAGCCTGCAGATCTCCCGCAGCATCCTTACTCTGACGGCGGCCAACTCCTAATGCAGGTCATGAACCTCCTTTTGCAGTTCCCTCGTGGCGTCTCATAAAATAACGACATCCCACACAGGATCAGCCATATCTAAAAAACGCATAAGTTGACAAAACACACACGTAAACACAAAAGTAAAGAAAAGAAAGAATTCGAATGTAATGTAATGTAATAAAACGTATATTTACACAAAAATCAAGAAAAAAACTTACCAGAGACAGGAAAAAAGCTATCAAGTCCTTGAAGAGAAAGTAGTTGAAGGTGTAACAAGAGCGAGGAATAAATAGTGTGTAGTAGAATGAACGATTGAGTAAGGAGAGACCTATTTATAGAGGATTGAACTTGAATGAGTTAGGCAAAAAATCACAACTGTTCACCTCCATTTATTAATGACATTCTTGATTACTGTAAAAAGTTATGACTTAATTAAATCAATCAATATTATGATAAGTCATGACTTTTCATCTTTATTATTATTATTAATAATTAGTTCTTTCTATCATGCCTCAGATCCTATTAGGGCGGACAGGCACTCATAGCGGTAAAGGCCCGAGAGAACCAATTCAAAAATTTGTACTTTCCATGCATGTAACTATAACAACTAAAGGTTCTGAGGAACCTGATATTATCTATCGATTAGAATAATTACATATGCAAACACAAACTGATATATACAATACTTGGTCGTTGGGGCTACCACATCTAAAGACAAAACACTACCATAACTTTACAGTCTACAAAGCCTCTAAAAGATACATAAACTTAGTTAGGGTTGGGACAAAACCCCCGCCCTACTCTTGACTTACTGTACAATACCAAAATATATGAAACAGACTCGGAAAGCCTCGAATCAACCTGGAGCTCACCAATAGTCCTTGAAAAGCCTGCACTCCTACTAGTGAGTTGTATGAGCTGAAGTGCCTGTGCCTGCAGCATGAAATGCAGGTCCCCCGTGAGGAACGTCAGTACAAAAATATATACTGAATATGTGAGGTAGAAGGTAACAACACACTTGATACAAAAGCTCAATAGAAATCTGATACAAGTGTATAAGTAGTACTAGTATACCACCTTTATAAATACTTGTGGAACAATGTACATTACATTCTTTTCTTCGTTTTACCTTCTTACTTCATAATCTTTGTAAACCAGATAATGCAAATGACCAGCTGATCAGTGGTAAATAGATAAATTAGGATCGGCACATGCTAGGCTTATGCCCCTGAGCTGCCGCCTACATATAAAGATTGGGATCGGCCCATGCTAGGCTTATGCCCCTGAACTACCACCCACAAATAAAGGTATCGAGATCGGCCCATGCTAGGCAAATTCCCCTGAGCTGCCACTCGTCATTTTACAGATTTGCGTTACTTAGTTTATTTAGCCTTTGAGATTGTTACTTTTACGGTCATCACATTATGGTACCTTGAATCGGTAATACACTAATAAGAGACATGTAAATAGACACTTAATGTAACAAAAATGAGGTAGGGAGCTGTTGGCACACAAATAAAGTATTTAGGAGCTGAAACAACACATGGGTCTTATTTGAACAAACGGAGAACTCCTGAAATTTTCTAGTGAAGATAAATTTGCAGATTTAATAATAAGCACGTATTGAGGTGTTCTAATGCGTTTTGGAAGTGGGAACAAGGTCATTGGATACATGGAGTGAAATGTGCCGCCATTATGTATCACTTTGTTATAGGATAACATAGAAAACTTGCTTGATGGAACAATTATACGATTTCATGCCAAAGAGTGTGAAATAGAGTATGCCTTACATACCTGGTTATTTGACTCCGAAACTAACCCGACTTGACTTCTCACCTTTTATATTACTTATCTACAATAGAATATATGGTAAACTAGTATTAGTAACCAATCAACACATTTAGGCTACTTAACTTCATCAAAATAGTAATCGGGCAGTAAACACGTAATCTGTCAATTAAGGACGTTGTTTTAACCCTTTTCTCCTCCAATTTATCCCACATACCATACATGTCCTTATAAGATCACCGAAACTACCTCAGCTTCATTACACCCTCCAAACAACACACAAAACACATTGGGCAGTAAACAAGGGCAATAATTAGTTCGGTGGTGTACCACCACACCTTTCTTCTATATTTCATTACAAACTAATCACACCCTTCTCCAATGTCAACATGGCATCCCATAACATGAACATACAAAATAGTCCACAAAATAGTTCCAAATCACTCTTATTGTGGCAACCTATTATTGAACTCATCATCTCTTGAGTTCTCAATAACAACACATCCATAACTCTCTTTTAAATTCATATACAAGGAGAACATAATGGAGCAGTCACCTTACCTCAATTCTGCAACTATTCCTTTAATTGAACTCTTCAAGAACTTGAACTTTCCTTCACACTTTAAACCAAAGAAGAAAAGAGAAGTTCTTTAATATCAAACAAAAGTGAACAGATTGCTTGTTCTATATTTTGCCATATATTCATAATTAATCACTTCTAACATATTCTCCTAATCTTCTATGAGATAATTAAACAAAAACTAAAGTGTTTTCACTTACCTTTTGCTGCAAAAGGTGAGGGTTTCTTCATGAACCCTAGAAGGAAAAATAGGGTTGCTGTTCTTGTTGTTTTAGAGAGAGTAGAGAGATTTGCTGAAATATACTCCTTTTTTGTGACTTAAAAGTGAAGTAAAATGACCAGGAACTTGGCCTTTTAAAGGCCCTATCTTGTCCACCTCCTTAGCTGCATTTTGGTCCATAAAATTGGTCAAATTGGTCCAAGTAGGTGATGCACCTACTTAAGGAGTTCAAGCAGCTCAAAATGTCAAAGTAGGTGATGCACCTACTTGCTTAATTTCTTAGTTGGGCTCAATTATATTTAGGCCTTGGCAGATTTGAGCATTGGGCCTTTTTCCCATTTTTCTTCTTCTTTTACTTAATTTTGGCAAAATAAGTATTCTAATAAAGGCCCAAATCTGATTCATGGACTTGGTCTATTAACTTGGATCATATAGCTCAAGTAGGTGACTCACCTACTAGCTTAATTAAGTCAAGCAAGCACCTCAATATATCCTTCCATTTCCAGCTCCTAATCATCTTAATCTAACTTACAACTTATACACACTTGGTCACTTTAAACTTTAGATTCAAATACCAGCTTACGATCCCAATTTTAAATGGTCGTATTGATGTTAACTTGGTTGCATCACATTAAATTGTACGGGTAGCCTCTATAATTCCATCTACACCATTAATACTTGCATAACAAATCTCATCTGTTACCTATACCATATGACCATAACAGGGTATATTTAGAATAAGTACAAGTTAGATACGGGATGTTACACTTTCCAGGAACCATTTTTTTTTACACTGGTTTGGACAACAGATAATATATCTGTTGCATCAGATAAATCATCTGTTACAACAGATATATCATGATTTGCAACAAATAGATAACCTATTGCATCAGATAATATATCTGTTGCAACATATAATATATATATATTTTTTAAAAAATATATTATCTTCATGACATTCAAATTTTCTGACTTTTTAATTATATAAATTAATAAAGCAGATTTAAAGGCACAACTGTTCACCTCCATTTATTAATGAAATTCTTGATTATTGTAAAAAGTTATGACTTAATTAAATTAATCAATATTATGATAGGTCATGACTTTTCAGCTTTATTATTAATAATAATTAGTTCTTTCCAGAAACCATTTTTTTTACACCAACTTGGACAACAGATAATATATCTGTTGCATCAGATAAATCATCTGTTACAACAAATATATCATGATTTGCAACAAATAGATAACCTGTTGCATCAGACAATATATTTGTTGTAACATATAATATATATATATTTTTTAAAAAAATATATTATCTTCATGACATCTAAATTTTCTGACTTTTTAATTATATAAATTAATAAAGCAGATTTAAACGCACAACTGTTCACCTCCTTTTATTAATGACATTCTTGATTACTATAAAAAGTTATGACTTAATTAAATTAATCAATATTATGATAGGTCATGACCTTTCAGCTTGAAGCTTAGCTTTATAATTATTAAAATAATTAGTTCTTTCCAGCAATCGTTTATTTTTTACACTGAGTTGCACAACAGATTATATATCTGTTGCATCAGCTAAATCATTTATTACAATAGATATATCATCCGTTGCAACAAATAGTTCAACTGTTGCATCAGATAATATATCTGTTACAACATATAATATATATATCTTTTTTATAAAGAAATTATCTTTATGACATCCAAATTTTTTAACTTTTTGATTTTATAAATTAATAAAGAAGATTTAAAAACAAGAATATTTCTGGTGAGTTTCTTACGGTTTAAATTGTGTTTATCATTTATTTCCTTATTTTTTCTGTGAAAAGAAATGACTTAATTAAATCAAGCTGGTGTTGACTTAATCTTTCCGTTTCTTTAATAACCATTTTTATTAATTGAGTTATGGCAACAGATTGTATATCTGTTGCATCAGATAACCCATCTGTTTCAAAAGATATACCATCTGTTGCTATAAATCAACCATCTGTTTAAGGAGTTTTTTTGATTTCTTCTAACTGATTCATAATTCGCAACAGATGAGGAATTTGATGCATCAGAAGCATTTTTTGTTTTTGTTTGTTTGTTGAATGTGTTTAGACAAAAGTCACAATCATGACTATTTATTAACTTTTTTCTTAAAAATCATATCATCATATATATATCTTAATTAAATTAATCCAATGTTGTGACTTTTTTTAAATTAAATAATCTTTCTTTTACGATTATAATATCATTTAGTTCCTTATTATTTATTAACGAACCATTTTTAGGAGAATTTCTCATCATGACCGCATCCCTAACTCCAACCGCCGATATGTTTTGAATAGGGAATAAATAGAATGATAATTAAATATTGAATAAGAATAAAAATTCAAAATCGACCAAACCAAACCAAACCAAACATATACATGGATTTTTTTGAATCCCTTATAGGTAGATCGGATATAAAAAAGGGAAATACATACGCTAAAAGAAAGAAAAAAAACATAACCTAATTATTATTATTATTATTATTATTATTATTACTATTATTATTGTCAACCTGACTATTTTCATCCGGCAGCAGCAGGGCCCTCCTCATCCCTCTGGAGTTCATCAAACTGCCTTTGAAATTCCTGCAAGGACTCTATATGAACCTTCTTGTACGAATCTGGATCTGACATATTAGTATTGTAAGTATAGTAGAATGAACGAGAGTGAGTGAGAGTGAGTGAGGATGCCAGAGGGACCTATTTATAAAATGATTAAGAATTGGAAGGGACTAGACTTAGTAAAACAAAAAGCCACGACTGTTCATATTCCTTAAAAGGAAAAATTACACAAATCCCATATTTAAGACACCATATTACACAATATCCATTAATGTTTTAAAAATTTACATAAAATCCCTGATTCATATTTACTAGTGATACATATGCTATATGTATCACAATTCAAAATTTTTGGATAAAATATAATTAGCAAACTATCCGGGATTTAATGCAATATTGCTGAAACTATTCGAGATTTATGTGTTGTGTGTGTTCCTTAAATAATACTGGTGACTTTATTAATAAGTAAATAAGAAAAATAATGGATCTAAATACAATATTTTATCTTTTTATTGTATTTCTGAAAGATAAAGATGGGTAATCTGTTGCAAAATATATTCCACCTGTCAGATAACTTACAACATATGAACAATCTGTTGCAACAGATGGATATATCAGTTTCCTTTTCCTTTAGCTGTGGTGTCTGTTGCAACTTTCTAGTCATTTGTTTATTCAAATTCATCGAGAGCAATCGATTTTTCTAAACACTTCTTGGCCAAATTCAATTTTTGTTCTTGGATTGCTTCTCTTTTTTTCTTTGCATCCTTCAACCAAACTAAATTTTTGCTATTGGATTGAGGGCAAAAATTGAATTTGGAGGCCATCTTGAAGGATGTAAAGAAAAAAAGAGAAGCAGTCCAAGAGCAAAAATTGAGTTTGGCCAAGAAGTGTTTAGAAAAATCTATTGCCCTTGATGAAATTGAATAAACAGATGATTAGCAAGTTGCAACAGATGCCACAGCTGATGAAAAATCAAACTGATATATACATCTATTGCAACAGATTGTCCATACGTTGTAAGTTATCTGATTGGTGGAATATATTTTGCAATAGATTATCAATCTGTTTCTTTCGAAAATACAACAAAAAGATAAAATATTGTATTTAGATCCATTTTTTTAATTTACATATTAATAAAGTCACCAATTTTATTTAAGTAACACGACACACAACACATAAATCCCGGATAGTTTACGTCAGATATGGAGTCTGTTGCGTCAGATATAGAGTCTGATGCAACAGATATGGAGTCTGTTGGAATACATAGCAGCCTTGCTGGCGGTTTGATTTGTTCCATCTGTTGCTCCATCTGTTGCAACATCAACAACAACATAAACTACAAACAACAAATAAAAAACATCAACAACAAAGAAAACAACAACATTTGTTCCAACAACATCATCAACTACAAAGAAACATACATCCTATGTTCCAACACCATCAACAACAAGGGACGGACCCACATGGAGTCCTCCGGGTGTGCGAGCATAGACTGAACTCGTATTGAACTTTATATATGTATGTGGAAATAAAGAAAAAAACGTATATAATCTAATCAGTGAGCACCCATAGTAAGAGTTGTTTGGTTAGCCTAGCTGTTGTTCATGAGTGCTTAAGGCTATTTATTTCTTTTGGTCTTGAGTTCAATTCGCACTCAGCACATATTTTTTAAATTTTGGTAATCGACTCTTCTCTTCTTATTCACTTTAAACTTTTTATTTTTTTCTCCCTTACTCCTTGTGTTGATTGTTCGGACTCCACTATTTTTAAGCTAACAAGCACCCACCGTCTAAACCACACCACACCACAAGTTTCAACAATGCCAAATCCACCAACAACACCACACCACTAGTTTCAACAGTGCCATCCCCACCAACAACATCAATAACAACATCAACAAAAGGAAATAAATAAAACACATAAAAAAAGTGATACTGTCAACAAGGCTTTTAAACTTCTCCCAACATATGAATTTTTTTCGCATCTTATAATAAAAATTCTCGGTATGTTTATTCAACAATTAAAAGTTCCTTCAAAATTTTTAAATAAATATGATATGGTAAAATGGTAATTAAATAAATAAAAAGATGTAAATAAAGTTGCAAGAAGAAGACGAGAATGAAAGAGCAATAGTGAATCATATAATACAATGTCAAAAGGGGGTCAAAGCAGCAATTTCAGTCGAAGAATATAAGATATGGATATCGATCGGTTTAGATCCAAACGAAAATTTTTGAGAAAAAGGAGAGAAAAAAAGGTTGTGATAACCCTAAAGAGGATAGAAAGAAAAAAGATGAGAGATTTAGGGCTGAAGGAGAGGAGGGGAGAGATGAGATAATTCTAATTTCTAGATGTACTACCCTTAATATTAAATGACTAAACAAAGTGTATTTATTCAAATTTATATTTATAAAGCATAATTAATAAGTCCAATTTGGTAGTAAAATAAACCCCTAATTAATATTTTCTTGATGGGAGTGCCAAGTCAATATGAAAAGGAAGAAGTATTAGGGGTTTCAATATTCATTAATTAATATTCACTAATAATTTGAGGGGCACGAGGAAGAAAACGGGTGACATTGAAAAGACAGGACAAGACTACTCAATGAGATTTTTGAGTTATCCAAGAAATATTTTTTACCGCCTTTAGTACTACTACTACTTTATCTACTCGGACAGTAGCTTGCTTTAAAATTAAAAGAAAACAAAAAGATTTTCAAACAGATATGTCATTTGTTGTAACATATTTAGATAGCTGTTTGATAAATCCCAACAGCTCAGTCATCTGTGACAACAGATGGAAATGTCATTTGATAACTAAATCAGAAACGTCATTTGTTATAACAGATATCAATATCTGTTTGAAAAATTCCAACACCTCAGTCATCCGTCATAACAGATGCAAATGTCTATTTGATAATTAAATAAGAAATGTTATCTGTTGTAACAGATATTGTTATCTGTTTGAAATTCTCCAACAGCTCAGTTGTTTGTTACAACAGATTTCATTGCAATTGATTTAGGATGAACTAGGGATGAAAGAATGAGATCCTCATTAACTTAATGTTAAGATTAATAATAGTACCTACATTGATCTAGGTGGAACGAGGGATGAATGAATGATCTCACAGGGTCAATTACAAATCCAATTAAGTCATTGCATTTGCATGGTGTTAGTATTGCTTTCATTCCAACCCGAGTGGTCGATCGATCACTCTGAGTTGAAATGTGTTCTTATTAACTCAATGTTAAGATTAATAACAGTACCTACATTGATCTAGGTGGAATTAGGGATGGATGAATGAGCACAAAGGGTCAACTACAACTTCAATTAAGTTTTTTGGCAATTGCATGATGAGATGGTACTGCATTCCTCCCGATAAAAGTCATCGATCATTTTGAGATGAACCAATTCTTACTACCTCGTATGTTAAACTAATACCTTAATTGAATAATCTGGGACGAGGGGTGAGTTCTCATAGGGTAAACTACAACTTCAATTGATTCTTTTAACAAATCGTGATGAGACGGGACTGCGTTCCTCCCGATAAGAGTCGTCGATCGATCACTCTGAGTCGAACCAATTCTTACTACCTCATATGTCCAACTAATACCTTAATCGATTAATCTAAGAATAGGGGTGAGTTCTCATAATGTCAGCTACAATAGATGACAACGTCTATTTGATAATTTACAACAAATGGGTAATTTATTGCAACATATGACTCAATCCATTTGATATTTTACAACGGATGGGTAATCTGTTGCAATAGATGACTTAATTTGTTTGATAATTTACATCAGATTCATAATTTGTTGTTACCTAATCTGATTGATAATTTACAACAGATGAGAAATCTGATGCAACATGTTGAACATTTGTTTTTTACAATTTCAATTGAGTTCATATGTTAGACTCCTAAATAGATTAATCTAGGACCAGGGGTTAGTTTTTACAGGGTCACCTCCTAGAGTACTCGGTCAACTACAACTTTAATTATTTTTATATGATTTTAATAATTATGCATATATTTTATGATTTAAAAATAATTAAGATCATTTCGGACCAAATTAACATTTTCAAAACTACTTGTCATTGTTTTTCAAAATACAGATCAACCCATACAAAATGTTTCATCATTTCAAATCTCGATGTCTGGCTCTTTCTCTCTCATTCTCACTCAACAATATAGTACAGACAACAACTACTCAATAAATTTGCTCAACCCTCCACAACAGATCACTTTTTTTCTCATTTTCGACCACATAGGTGTTATTTTCGACATCATTCTTGCTTGTATTAGTCGTTTTCTTTGTCTTCGTAGGCAATAGAGTTCAAGAAGAGATCTATATTTATTTATTCTTTTTCTACAAAATAAGGGCTTTTAAGTTAATGATGAAAAATAATACTTTTAGTTGTATTATCTTCGAGAATGGGTTTACAATTTTGAGTTTTGATGGTAAAATTGTAGGAAGAACTCAAAAAATCCCTAGTTTCCATCGCAGTGTTCCATTGACTATCATGGTATAGTTGGATGGTGGTGGTGGTGGTGGTGGTGGTGGTAGTAGTAGTAGTGTTTGTGGTCGTCGTGGTGGCACCGGTGGTGGCATTGGTTAGTGGTGTTTGTAGTGGTGTCGATATTCGTGGTGTTTGTTTGTTTGTTCGCATTGGTTGGTGGTGTTTATAGTGGTGGCTGTTGGTGGGTCCATATTCGTGGTGTTTGTAATGTATTTTTTAAAATCTATGCATACATCAACTGTAATGTAATTTTTGTTTTTCTTTATCTGTAGGTAAAACATATCTCCCAAAAGAAAAGAAAGTGAAAGTAGATCAACTTCTGACCATTAAAAAAAAGTCTACAGTACAGAGGGATTCAGAGGAGCTTCCTGAACAATCTCAGTCAGGGAAAAGTGAAGTTGAGGGGAGACGTAAAAACAACGTTGAGGGAGGTGGACAAGGGTTCCTAGATGGTGATAAAGAAAATGAAAGTTGAGAAAGAAGAGGAACTGGACAGTCAGAAAGAGAAAGTGGACCACATTATACGGCTTTCCTTGGGCTTTCATGGTAAAATTAATTACTAATTTTTCTAATCCATTAATTTATATTGAATATAGTTATTATGATTTTTTTTGTTTGCTTCCTGTTTACACATTATAGTCTTGGGCATTGAAGCCATTCCTCCCCTCCGAAAGCAGTTAATGGATTACCCAGATGAGGTTTCTCATCCAAAGATGTTTAGGTGGTTGGCTGCAAAGTGCAACACCAACATTAAGGAGACTGATCTCTTTAACCTTCCGAATGATGCAGTACGCCTTCTTCAAGTAAAATAATTCTACTCAAAGATAAGAAAGACATTGAACAGATGTTATATCTGGTGCATGAGATGTTATATCTGATGCACCAGATGGGACATCTATTATGACGGGGTATATCTTGCATCAGATTACCCATCTGTGGTTTTGGTTCTCTGAACTTGACTCCTAAAAGATTAACCATCTACTGCAAATTATGCAATAAATGTTTAATCTGATAACATATCCTTCATCCATTGCGATGTATAGATCATCTATTGCAAAACAGATTACCCATCTTGTGCAGTTTTTGCAACAGAGATTGATATTTTACATCAGATTATCCATGTGTTGCTCTGTTTCTCTGAACCAGACTCAAATGGATTTTAACCATATACTGCAAAATATGTAACAGATGGGTCTTTTTTTAAACTGTAGCCCAACTATGAAAATTATTATTTTATATGATTTAAATACATCTGTCTTTTTTTTCTTTTTTATAGGTTGTGCATCCATGGATCGTGCCTACTGAAGAGGAGTCAGTGATGACTTCTTATATTACTCTTGGTCATGTTGATACTATTATAGACCCAACGGTGGAGTTAATAAAGAAAGAATTGGCTGAAGCAACATCCATAAGAAGAGCAGTTAGGCAAGGTCAGCCTAATGTTGAGGCTCTTCATGACCAACCTTTTACTAAGGCAGATTCGGGTGCTTCTTCTACTGGAGTTATTGGTGTTAGTGGCAGGCATGTTGATGCTGCTACCAAAGAATAAATATCTTTGAAAACACCCCTTTTCGCCCTTGCACTCATGTTCTCGTTGTGAATGCGATGAGTGCAAGGACAGTTAGGATAAACTCTTTGAAAAAGTAGAGGCTATCTCTAAAGCTATCAAGGAATTCAAATCCAAGAGGTGTGTCATACCATCCAAGAAGGTGAGGGAGCCACACACTCCTACAACGTTGGTTAAGAGAAAGAAAAGAGCAATTAGAGATGTACTCTCCGCTCAAAAATCAAAAGAAATTGCAATTCCTCCCTCTCCAAAAGTTGTTGAAGTTCAGGGGCCAGTCAAGAAGGTGGACATATACGCGGAACTTGGCACCGAAGAGAAGAGGGATCTACGACAGGTCAAGAATGCCAAGCTAGGCGCACCAGATTACCCCAGGCCTCCCTTTCCCCTCAAAGAATTCCAGACTTTGACTGATATGCATATGCCGTATGAGGACAAGGCAAGTTTACTTTTCCTAACCTAGCCCTTCTAATCTACCCCATGAAGAAGAAGCTACGCAACAGATTTCACATCTGTTGCAACAGCTGGGTATACTGGTGAAACTGGTTGTGGTTTTATCTCAACTTATTATCCATCTGTTGCATAAGTTGCGTTGGATTATTGATTCAGAGAATCCTATGAAACAGATGGACCATCCGTTGCATCTTTACAATTACTAACCTATTTAAAAATTGACTTCCTTAAAAATTGACTTCTTATCTTATAGCATGTTGACATAATTCTCTACCTCATGAGGAAAAGGAAATTAACGTATCGGGAAGCTTATGACGCTGCCGATAGGATAATAGACCTCAACTTCTGCAAGAAGCTCAAGGATAGGTACGATCAACTCAATGGAGAGGCATCAGCCCTTGGCGTAGGACTGGATTTTCTAGTTCCTACGTTGGTCTTGGATGAAGAAGAAATGTTAAGAAATGTTAGAGAGGACAGGCCAAATCCACTCGACAAGAGCTGGACCGAGGCAAAAAGGATTTTTGTAGTCATTAGCGTGAACGACATGCATTATCGAGCTGTTAAGATACTACTCGAGGAGGGAAAGATCAATGTTTATGACTCTAATGTACCTCTCATCGATGATTTTGATCTTTTTCTCCTTGTAGAGCCACTGATGGTGCTGTTGCCCATCTTATTGAGGGAGAGTAAACTTATGAATCATTTACCAAAGGAAGTGTTGATGAAGAAATCATGAGATTTTGAAGGTCGAAAAAGGGGAATGATCCTTTCAAAAGATAATGCCTCTAAAGCGAGCGGCTCGCACGCTCTTGCACACATCGAATGTTTGCTGACTGGCACAGAAATGGCTGAGCCAATGACTTTTCTGTACGACAACACTGTGGAAAACTTGCAAGAGGTTTGGGCTTATGGGGTACTAACTGGACGCTTGAAGCCTGTGTATATAGAAGAGCCTGTGAAATAGAAATTTTAAATTTCAAGTCACCCTTCACTTTATTACATGTACATGTAGTGGCAATAATTTTTCTGATGAAAGTTGAATTTTTTATAATGTAATAGATTAGATTGTCAATCTGTTCCAACAGTGGGAAGACCTATTTGAATAATCTAATAATCTAACACTCTAAGTCTAATCTGTTACAACAGTGGAAAGACCTGTTTGATAATTTCTATGAATAATCTAATAATCTAAGTCTAATCTGTTGCAACAGTGGGAAGATCTGCTTGATAATTTCCACCGATGACCTAAATTTTACAACATATGCCTAAATATTTTTGATATTTTTCAACAGTTATGCTTGAATATCCATGTGCTCGTCGACAACAAACCAGTAGTAAATACACACACTATCATAAAAATTTCAGCAATTAGGCTTCAATATCCATGTGCCCAACAACACCAAACCAGTAATAATAACAGCAACAATGTAGTATCTTTTTGCTCGATTTTATTTCTCTTCAGAAGCCTTGACTTTGTTCAACAAATCCCAGATTACACGATTTACTTGTGATGGGTGTCGTTCTTCATACCAATCAAAGTAATCGCATCCACCCAATTTCTATAAAAAAGAAAACACAATTACAAAATAATTAAAAGTCAATAATTAATCAATTAATTAAATAAAAAAATATTACCTTTGAAATCTTACAAGTAAAAAACCTACGACCCGAATTTTGTTGAGTCCAAGAATTCTTTAACAGAGCTTCATAACCGCACTTACAATAGCAAAAATATTTATCACAAAAAATAGTGGAAGATGCGCTCGACATTGTCAAGGTCAGTTGGAAAAAATAAAAGTAATAATTTGAAGAATTTGGATAGATAAAAGAAGATGA
>NC_061113.1:250752102-250767868 GCF_002878395.1 Capsicum annuum
GGGCCAAGTGACGGCAAGTCAACGAAATGTGCCAGGACTGACACTAATACATTTGATGCCTATTTTATTTTACGTCTCTAAAATGAACATGTCTACTTGATGCCTATTTTATTTTAGGTGTTTGAACTGAACATCGTCGATGGGTTGCGCCTTTTTTATTTCAATTTACTTTAACCTTTTTAAACGTAGTGGCAATTTTTTATGTCCAACAAAAGTTAAATTTTTATAATGCAACAGATTCTCCATCCGTTGTAACATTTATCCTACCTGTTCTTACATACAGTTTATCTGTTGCAATAGGCTGGTTATCTGTTGCATTATCTAGATATTTTTTTTATCTAAAGTCCATCTGTTGCAACAGTGGGAAGACATGTTTGATAAATTCCAATAGATAACCTACATGTTGAAACATATGTATAAATCTATTCGATTATTCCAATAGATGTGTCGTCTGTTGCAACAAATAAAGTCCATCTGTTGCAACATATGTCTAAATCTATTCTTTTTTTCCCTAATAGATGTGTCATCTATTGCATTATCTTGATGTTTTTATCTAAAGTCCATCTGTTGCAACAGTGCAAAGACCTGTTTGATAAATTCCAACAGATCACCTACCTGTTGCAACATATATCTAAATTTGTTCGAATTTTTCAATAGATGTGTCGTTGGTTGCAACAGATACATTATCTGTTGCAATATTTGAATCTAGTATTTCTTTTCAATTAATAAGTTCAAATCTAAGGAATAAATAAAATTCGAAGACAAAATAAAATAAATCGAAGCCTTCATAAATTAGCTGAAATAAGTCAACGAATAAATAAAATGTAAAAAAATTATTATGAGTACAGATCTCAACAAATACATCAACAACAATTTAAGTATACTGCCAAGGATTGATTTGACAGGCTCAAGCTATAAAGATCTACTCAGTATGGACAAGTTGTTCTTCATTCAGTGCTATGGAATTTGGCTTTGGTCGTCGTGGATCTTCATTGTCGCTTGCGTACGGTTTTTGTGCTTTTTGTTCTCCATATTTCCATAAAAAGAGTAGCATATTGTCAATGTTGTTCAGCAGTAGCTTCTTCTACATCCACCTGGAAAGCCAGAATTGGTCAATGCTAATCACGGAGATACAACAAAATGGAAAAGGATAACTCATCTCTTCTAGCAAATCAAATAGGTCTTCCTCTCATTTTAAATTATCCCAAACATATTTTATTTTTGTTGCAACAATGAATCAACTGTTGGGACAAATTTCTACATGAGGAAGACCCTGTGTGATAATTTTCAACGGATAAACTATCCGTTGCAACATATGAATCATCTGTTGCAGCAGATAGGTCATCTGTTGGTACAAATAATAGTTATACGAAGAGCTGTTTGATTTTCTAAAATAGACGAGACATATGTTGCACCAGATAAACTATCTAGTGTAACAGGTTAGTCAACTGTTGCAACAGATGTATATATCTGTTTGATAATTTTCAGCAGATGTGTCATCTGTTGAAATAGATATGTGTCTGTTTGTTTTGTCAGTTGGAAGACATATAATATATTCACCTTCTTCAGCTCATGCTGCTCTTCTTTGGACATTGTACGTTCCTTAGTGCAACACGCAGACAAAAGAGTTTCAATTTTGCTTTTTTGGATACCTGATAATGCCCTGGAAATCATTCTCCTTCTTCTCTTAGCCCTAATCTCTAATGGAGCGGATGGAAATAAAATCCTCTTTGATTGAATGAGACCCCTCTTAGATGTCAATTCCTTTACAAAAGCAGTTAATGCATTAATAGCATTAATCACTACATCATGTTTCGCCCTGCAGTCTTGACATTTGCATGCAGAACATTCGCTGGGAGAGGCAAAATCTGTATAACCAATATGATCATACTCATAATGGTTTGCTTTAAATACTGTAGGAGGAGCATCATTAGCACCAACAGCAGCACCACTACCACCACCAACAGCTCCATCAACAACAATAAGCCTATCATCCAAAATTATTTTTCTTGTAATGGCTGTTGCTCCAAACAATTCTATTTTTATTCTGTCGATGACCTTAGGGTCCGATAAAGTTTTCACAGACCGTAAAATAAGAAAAAATGGCATCTTCAACTATCGATTGGTCGGAACTAGCGACGGATGCACATTCTAACATAAATCATTACATATATTAGAATGATGATTAGATCATTTAGAAAAAAATTAATTAAAATAAAAAATTAATTATAATTATACTTACTGCATCCTTCGGGAGGTTGAAGAGATCAAGAAATTTTGCATTTTTATGAGTTTTGGCTGACAACCATCTCAAGATTCTTAAACAGGAAACTCCTTCCTGGTAGTTCACTTGTTGTCTCAAATAAGGAATGACTTCAAACGCCCAAGACTATAAAATAAGGCCAATAAATCAAAACCATTATTGAGCGAAAAATGAATGATATCATAATAGAAGGAAGAAACATTTACCATGAAAGCCCATGGGAAGCCATATAAGTTGACTGTCTTTGGCGCTAACGGAGTCAACAAATATTTGACAGTCATTTTGAAGTTTTCATACCCCCATGGATAGCTTTTAAACGCCTCAAGATCCTCGGAGAGCTTTATTAAACCGAAGCTTATGTTGTTGTTAACGTCTCTCGCCCAAAGAATATTATGTACAAACCAAAACAAGCACAATGACTGCTTGTGCTTCTTTGAAAGTCCTTTACCTTTTAACACTTCTATCAAATTTTTGTTTTTGAAGCTTGGACCAACAATGGACACCAGGTCATCACGATCACACGACTTGCCTTTGCCTTTTTTGGGTGTGCGGAGTGCTTTTTTTGGGTTAGAATAGGTATAACTTGAGAAGGAGGATAACATTTTAGTCCAGTAACTATTGCAAACTCCCTCCAACCAAAACAAACAGGCATGCCACAGTAATTTATCCACACCTAATCCATCTTATCTTTGTTTTCATACATAAACCTACGCTTGAGAAGTTTATATACCATTTTTATTTGGAAACGAGCATTATTGTCCTCGCAAATCAAGATATTTCCCAAAGTAGCTGTTCCTGAAATAAGCATCCAATTTTTGATCTTGAAGTATTTTTTTGAAGGCGTCGAAAGATTTTCCCATGACTGACTTAACCACGAAATCACCCGTTAAATCTGCGGCACCATCGCACTACATTCTCATAGGATAACGATAAATGTTGAAGGCTTTGACCAGCTCTTCGGTGGAAGGTCTATTAGCATCTACATCATCTCTTTTGAAACATTCCTCCTCCCCATGTTCATGACATTCTACTCCCGATTGAGATAACGCTTGTAAAGCAAGCTCATAGAGTGGTGGATGTAGCCTACCTACTTCACTTGTTCCTTTACTTAGACATGATTCAATTTCTATTCTTTTGGGAATCATATTATCTAAAATTAACAGGAACATAAAATAATATATTATTGTTGATTAATGCACCGTTAAAAAGGGATAACAGTAAATCAAACAAGCAAAACAGTAGTATATCTGTTGTAGCATATAACCAAACTGTTGCAGCGGATGAATAATCTGTTATAATGATACAAAATATACCACTCATCTTTTAAGACAGATGAATGGTCTGTTCAACAGATCACACAACTATTGTGACATCATCTGTTGCAACATATGAGTGATCTGTTGGAATAGTTAAATAATCCGTAGCAACGGCTGAGTAATCTGGTGCGACAATACAAAACATATCACTCATCTGTTGAGAAAGATGAACGGTCTATGTAACAGGTCACACATCTGTTGCAACACATGAGTGATCTGTTGAAACAGTTATCAACAGTCAATATTATTTAGATTTCTTCCAACATAGGGTCATCTATCGCAGAAGATGAATGATCAGTTGGAAAAACCAAGTCTTAGACTTTTTTTATAGGAAAAGTTGGTAGAATTTTATCCAACAAGAAGTTCATCTGTTGCATCAGATCATTAATTTGATGGTTCTTTCATTGCACTAGATGGTTAATTAGTTGCATCAGATTTTTTATCCGAAGCTCTGTTGCAACATATGGTAAAGCTGTTGCATCAGATTATTAATTCGTTGCATCAAAATTGTAAACTGATGGTTCCTCTGGTACATCAGATGGTTGATCTGTTGCATCATATGATAAATCTGTTACATCAGATGGTTAATATATTGCACCAGATGGGTAATTTGTCGGAGGAAATAGTTGCATGATTTTTTTAAACTAAAACCAGCAATTTCACCATTTTTACGAAGAACAAGAACAGAATAAATCAAACCAAATTATCCTTTTATTTTTATAAACACAAACAATAAAAATCAAACTTCAAAAAAATGCAACAAACAACAAAATATCATAATTCAATTTGAAAAGAGAAGAGAATAGAAGAAATATCAGAAATTAGGGTTTTATTCAAACCGCATTTCAAATTAATGCAACAAATATTGAAATTGTTAACCAATACTATAAGAGAAGTTGGCTCAAGTTCCTCGTTTTCTTCAAAATTAAAAAGGCCATAAATTTTTACCTGTGAAAGAAGAAAAGGACTGATGAAGAATTCGAAGCTGTTGTGGCTGGAGAGAAAGGCTATCACATCGATTGAAGTCGAAAAGGAACTGGAATTTTAACTATTTGTAGTCGAATGTTGAAGTCCCCAAGGATTGAAATAAAAAATTTGCAGAACAGTTGGTTGGGAAAGAGTTGAGAGAAGCTGTCAAGAGAGGAATGAGAGACAGGTTGATTGAATTGAAGAGGGAAACTTGAAACCCAACTATTTGTCGTCGGGGGTTGAAGGAAGAAATTTTGCAGAACTATTGGTTGGAAGAGTGTTGAGAGAAGCTGTCGAGAGAGAGGAGAGAGTGGTTGATTTGGATTGAAGAGGGTGCGGGTTGGGTTGATTTGTATTTTTGAAAAGATTAGAAAGTTTTGAAAATATTAATCAAGTCCACAATTAACTTGATCAAATTTCCTAATAATGTTTGACCCTATCTGTTGGTCAATGTCACCAATACTTCATTCAAGATTTAAAAGACACCTCTTCTTCAATTTTCTCAAGTAATTAACTAAGCAAATGAACGAATTTACTCTTCATTAAATATTAATAATAGGCTTTATTAATTATGCAACGAATAAAGTAGTCAAAAGTCTATGTCAATTATGAAGAAAATTATACTTTATGAAACATATTTTCAAGAAAAAACTTTGTTTTGTTTGTTCAATACATAGGCAAAAAATGTTATCTTAAAAATATTTATATTATAATATAAACGAATCTTAGGTAAGGTAGGAGTATGGGACTGTGAAAATGGAGGCTACAAGAAGGATAAAAATGATCAAATGTATTGGAAAGTCGGATAATACAATCAATATGAAATATCACTTGCAAGACTTTATTTTTCATATTTTTTCTAGAGAAATTATTTTTCGAAGAAAATAAGTTTTTAAGAGTTTCAAGAAAGGAAAAATTAGAAAACACCCTTTAATTAACTCCCTTTATTTAAATTTATTAATTTTATATTTTTTTATTATTTTCAATATATATATATATATATATATATATATATATATATATATATATATATTTATATATATATATTTCTTCTTGGTAACTCCTCAAATCTATTTTTTTTACCAAGAATATATAAGATCATAGTACTGATCTGATTTACATATCTTTAATTAAACATACAAGATTTAAAAAATATTTTATAATTTTAAAATTGAGTTTAAGTTCTGTGCATGTTAGTATGCAAAATATTTCATACTATCAGTGATAACTAGTAATAGCAAATCAAATTTACGTGATAATGTAGAACATTTCATACACAAAACTTAAATACTTTAAAATTTATCATATCTAAGTTAAAATCAAAGCAAAAATTCGAAAGTTTTAGAGTAGGCCAAATTCATTGGTGGCCTCCTAAACTTGACACAATCTTTCACTTAGGCACTTCAAGTGAATGATGTTCATTTTTGGCACCTCAAGTAGCTATAAGTGTGTCATTTTGACACTTTTCGCGGACATGATAAAGAGAGTGTAGAGTGTATTACACTTTCTATAGGCGCGTGAATGATGAAATTTAACCGATTTTTAAATTTTTTCCTCTTCTTCTTCTTCTCAATTACTTCAACCATTTTTCATACTTTTTCACCATTTTCCTACCTTTGCATCAACCTTAAACTCAAATAAGTTCTTCAAATCTCTCAATAATTGTCTCTCTCCCAACACTATTATTTCTTAATTTTTTGATTAAAAAAAAATCATCTTTTCAACATAAAAGAAAAAAATTATAGACTCAAAATTATTTTTTTCGGTCATCAATGATAAATTCATTGACAATTAGTGTTGGTTATCAATGGCGGGTGAGTTCATTTAAAATTATTTTTGTTGAAAATTATTCGCCAACGTCTCCATAATGATTCGTTGTTGTAGAAAATTTCAATCACAAATCCATTTATGGATATGTTGGTTATTGCAGTGATGAATTATTGCAGTGTTGTATTTTGAACAAAGCAAAAGAGAAAAGCAATGAAATTTTGCTATTGCAATCACAATTACTTATGATCAGTATTGTTATGGAAGAACTTTTAAAGACATTTTTTAGAGATGAAAATTGAAGAAGATGGTCGAGAAGGGGGGGGGGGGGGCTGCATTGCTGCAGCATTAGTTTGTAGGGAAGGGGTTGCTGCAACAACCTTGGGGTGGTAGTGGGGTGGCAGCAATCTTGTGATGGTAGTGGGGTGGGGGTACTTGGAGAAAATGATGGCGGGGGTTATTTATTTATTGATTTTTTATTTAAAATTAAATTTAATTATTTAAAAATTGATTTTTTAAATTATAATTTATTTAAAATTATTATTTTAAACAAAAACGTCATATGTCTTTTTTTAATTGATGGTATGTCATATCAATAAATGTGCGCATTATATACACTTTATAAAATCAGTTGATTGTAAAAGAAATATCAAAATGACCCAGTTAATAATTGGTTGAGGTATAAAAAATAAACATCATTCATTTGAGGTGGCTAAGTGAAAGATCGTGTCAAATTCAGGAGGTGGTGATGGGCTTGACCTTTAGAGTAAGTTAGGCTTCTCTTAAGATTCCTTTTAATAGATACCAAACACGTGTACTGTAGCTAAGCACTCCTCACATTGACCCCAATTAATTTTCTTCAACCACGTCAATCTTTCTAATTCAAACATGTTAACTTTCGTAATTACCCTTCTCCATCTAATCTACAAGTCGGCACATTGATTATCTTGGGGATAAAATAGTAATTAGACCACTTATATGCATATATAATATCGCCACTGCTTCCTATATAAATAGACAGCGGGACATGACGTCCATCTGTATAACACCTACAAACAAAAGAAACAATGAATTAGTGTGACAGTTCACTTAATGGCGGCTATTTCAGTCTGCCCTTCACAGTTTACCACCTGTTTTTTTTTTTAACTCCCTTTTCTTGAATCTTTGTTATAGATTCTGGTAGCTTTTTATGTGCAAATATCATTATTGTTATATATGTTTTATATATCGTTACTTCCTATGTCAATGAGCTTTACTGCCTGTGTTTTTATGCAAAAAATAAAAAGAGTGTGTGTGTTTGGATGGTTGAGAGATCTGGAGGCAGCGGTTCATCGGTCTGTTCCCCGTAAAGCACAAAATAAAGCAGCAGGAAGTGATCGATAAACCTCTGCATCCAGCGCTCTTAAACCCCCCCTAACATTGGTTTTTTCCATGTCGCCTCCTTTTTTAAGAAAAAATTCTGAAAAACAAACTTCTTTTTAAATGCTACCAGCTCATGTATGTCCAAGAGTAAGTTTTCTGGTTGGTACTTGATTTGAGGTCTCGATTAATCCGAATTTGAAATTGTTTAAAATCTGTATTTTTGAAGTCTCGATTAATCTGGATTTGCACTACTTTATTAAGATTTATCGACAAAAATGTTTGCTGAATTTTTTGAGGTCAAATCTGATTTTTGTTTCTTTTCTGTTAGCAGGTAGAACCATAAGGGCAACTAGTTATACCGTTTAGCTATGCAAGAGAGGAATTTATGATAACCGATGCATCTCCTGCTCTCACCTGGAAAAAGAGGGCTTCATTGTCACTTTATTTGGATTGTGGGAATCTTTTCTCTCGTTTGGTCATTTTGGGGTTGATTTTTGTTGGATTTTTTTAATGTATATGTAGAGTTTGATGTTTTTCTGATCATCGGTATAAAATTCTGATGAACATTATTTGCAATAACCTATGTTACATTTTGGTTTACCTATGATTAAAAATGTAAAAACATTTGTCTCTCTTCCCAATTTTACTGAATTATTGGGTTCAACGTATATGAAAAGTGTGAATGAAAAATGGAGAAATCAAGTGAAAGGAAAAATAGAGAAAAAAATACTAAAATCAAAAGTGTATTACAAAGTTTACTATTTCTTTCACATTGATAGGAGAATGTGCTCGCTCGGTTTTAGGTTTGGATTTGGAAAAATGATCGATCAAATGGATTTAAAAATTGCATTTTTAAATGAAGAATTAGAGGAAGAAATTTACATGAAACAGACTGAGAGTTTTGTGGTTTCAGGAAAAAAATAAGGTTCTGAGGGTTTTGTGGTTTCAGGAAAAAAACAAGGTGTGTAAACTTATTAAGTCACTTTATGGACTAAAACAAACACCTAAGCAATGACATGTAAAGTTTGATTAAATCATGTTGGCAAACGGATTCAAGTGATAATGTGTTTATATTAAAGACACTTTAAATCATCAAGTCGTTGTGTGTTTATACGTAGATAATATGTTGTAGATAATATGTTGATCATCAGTAGAGACTAAAGACATATCAGTAGAGACATTTCAGATATAAATAGAACGAAATGAATGCTTGAGAGCAAGTTCAATATGAAAGATCTTGAAATTGCAGATGTGATCTTAGGAATTCTTCAATATGAAAGATCTTGGAGTTGCGGATATGATCTTAGGAATAAGAATTCATAGAATTCCACAATGGTTGGCATTGTCACAGTCTCATTATATCGAAAATGTACTTGATAAATTCAAGTATATGGAATTCAGTATTATCAAGACTCCATTGGATGTGAGCTTTGCATTTCGAGAGAATGAAAGTGAAAGTGACTCATAATTGGAGTACACAAGAGTATTGAGATGTTTAATGTATATAATGAACTATACATGACCAGACATAGCATGTGCTATTAGTAAATTGAGTTGGTACACGAGTAATCCTAACAAAACTCATTGGATGACAATGAAAAGAGTTTCGGGGTATCTTAAATACACTCAAGATTATGTCTTGCAATTATAATAAATATCCCGCGGTACTCGAAGGATATATTGATGCAAATTGGATCATCGGATTGAATGAAGTAAAATTCACAAGTGGATATGTGTTTACTATTGATGGAGGAGCAGTCTCTTGAAAATTATCCAAACAGACTTGTATTGCTCGCTCTACAACGAAATCTGAATTTATCGCATTGGATAAAGCCGGTGAAGAAGCAGAATGGCTCCGAAATTTCTTGGAATATATTTCTCATTGACCCAAACTAGTGGCACCAGTATGTATACACTGTGATAGCCAAGCGGCAATAGGTAGGGCAGGGATCATGATGTACAACGGTAAATCTCGTCATATACGACGGAGACATAATACCATTAGGGAACTTCTCTCTAATGAAATTATCACTGTTGACTATGTAAATTCAAAGGATAATATGCCGGGTCCACTTACAAAAGGCCTATCTAGAGAAGGAGTGGCAAGGACATCCAAGGGAATGGGTTTAAGGTCTAGACAAGTCAGCATGGTGGTAACTCTAACTAGCAGACTGGAGATTCCAAGAATTAGGTTCAAGGAGATCAAACAAAGTTGTGTCTGACAGGTTCAACATTGTTAATATATCCAATTCATTCTCATGATATAGACAATGGTTAGTAAATAAGGATAAGACTTAAGGTGAAATTTTTTTTAATGATTATCTAAATTTGATAGATTTAACCAAATAGTTTAATCTATAGGATTGAACGTTTAGAAATCACCTATGTGAAGGCGAAGTGGAAGCCGCTTTAAGGAGAATGTTAGTAAAGGCCTATTCTCTAAGCTCTCATAAAATTGGGATGTGTTCATGACTGAAAAGAACAAAATCGTGAGAACATAAATGGTAAAAAGCTGGTTGTGTGACATGTGTTGCTAGGTGTACATTAAAGTTAGACGGTTCAAAGATATCAAATCTACCAATTGACCGAGTGCATCCGATGCATGTTCACTTCGGAAAGTTCAAAGGAAAACCCACTTATCCAGGTGCAACCAGTCTTTGCTTGATGATCAAATACTTGTCCGTAAAATTTTACGAAAAATAGTCATTCCCTATTAATGTGGGGGATTGTTGGGTTCAAAGTATATGAAAGTGTGAATGAAAAATAGAGGAACCCAAGTGGAAGGAAAAATAGAGAAAAAAACACTAAAATGAAAAGTGTACTCTAAAATGGAAAGTCTACTATTTCTCCCACATTGGTGGGAGAATGTGACTTTCAAGTATTTATATTAAGAAACGCTTATTCTACTTGGTAAGTGAGGCAAGAAATAAGAGATGCCTCGCTCGGCTTCGGATTTAGATTTGAAAAATTATCGATCGATGAGATCTATCTTTTTGGACAAAATTTATTTGACAGAAATTTAATATTCGAAGGAAAAATAAAAATGCAGTAAATTTTTCTGTGTGTTTCGAAGAAAGGTTACACCTTTTAAGTGAACCGTTGCCACTTTTCAGAGGAGACATATGAAGGCTATATAAACCTGCTTTCATCCACAAGTTTAGACACGAATTTTTTAAATTACAAAATCTCTTCTTGTCTTCAAAACATTCTGTGCGTGTGATCAATCAAACTGTTGAGTAAGTTCGTTGAATCCAACAATTTGAGGTACTGCTATTGTTCGGATTGAAGGCCATTTTATCCTGGGAGGAAGATTCCATAACCTCGGGTACAGTGAGAAAAATTATTCCTTAAGGACACTCCGTAAAGTCGAGGGACTTGGCCTTACAAATTCTATTTCATCTATTTTCTGGAAAAAAAAAAAAAACACTTTTTAGACATATTATTCATAATCTAGCGTTGAAGGTGTTAAGTAATTTTAAAAGTATTCTTGTCTTACACTTGAACTAGAGTTGAAGTTGGTATTGCATGTATACAGATTTTTTTACCCGAACACCATAATATAATAATTTTCACATCACTGTATATACTATCACTCTCATGGAGTTTCTCTTTATACATATGATTTTGTGTTTTTAGACAAAAAAAAATTGATCAATTGTTTATGTGTCTTTTAATATTTTAAATTACTATTATCAATTATTGTAATTTATTATAATTTTAAAATGTAGTGATTTTATTTTAATCCTTTTAAGATAGTTATATTGAAATTCAAATAAAAAAAATATTACGTAGTAGATAATTAATGGTATAGGCGCCCACACTATTTGTATAGGAGTAGTTTATCTTTTCGGAAAAAGTGCGGTTTATATTTTTCTTTCTTTATTACTCCCTCGATTTTATATTAATTTGGCTCTATTGATTTGACACACCTATAAATAAAATATTAATTATTATTTTATCAAATTAATTTTATTAATTATATTTTAAGAATATAAATTTGGGTAAATACACTTTATTTAATCATTTAATATTAACGATAGTACTAAAGAATAATTAATATTTTATTTATAAGTGTGCCAAATTAATAGAGCCAAATTAATATGAAATGGGGGGAGTAATAAAGAAAGAAAAATTTAAATATTAATTATTGTTTTATCAAATTATTATTATTAATTATATTTTAAAAATATAAATTTAAGTAAATACACTTTGTTTAGTTATTTAATGTTAACGGTAGTATTAAAAGAATATAATAAAAAAATTTGATTTCATTAAGGGACAATTAAATTAAAATAAATATTTTTTAAAGGAGAACCAATTAAAACGTTTCGGAGAGTGTATATATATATATATATATGTGTGTGTGTGGCATAAAAGTACATTTTGGGAGATGCATCTGAACTATTTGGGGGCTCTGATTTTTCCGTTTCAATTTTACTTTCTCTTTAATGGCGATGAGTCTTAGAGAATACAGTTTTCCTAATAAAGATATTTAATTACTCTTTCCGTATCAAATTATTTATCCCAAATTTTTTAATTTAATTTCTCATTTACTTGTCTTTAGTCATTAATTAAGAAGAGACAGTTTTTTTTTCATATTTTATTCTTTATATTAATTATTTTTTTTAAAATTAAAATATAAATATTATTTAATAAGAGTAATATGATAAACTAATTATATTATTAATTATTTTTCTAAATTAATATGTCATCTCAATTTGGAATGAATAATTTGAGATGGAGGAGATATTTAAGATTAGTGATTTAGCAATGATGTTGGATAGTTAATGAAGTTGGATGGTTAATGTGTAAATAGGACAAATGTTAACTAGTACTAATCTAAATAGAACTTGGAAAACGGAGACAGTGAGAAATGACAGGAGCCATATCCTTTCAACTTCTGTCAAGTTGAATTAATACTATGTTAACTTTTTTTTTTTCTTTTTTACTGTCACTTTCTACAGTTTTGGGTTCGATCTGCTATTCCAAATTCCAACTATCTACACGTGTATTGATCATTCTGGATTAGTTAAAATTTTGATCTACATTAACATAAGAATCAATTCCTTAACAACTACTTCCTCCGTCATCCTCCGTCCTATTTTATTCGATTAAAAAAAATTTAAATTAATTTCTTATTTTAATTGTTATTTTTCATTAATATTATACAAGATAATTTATTTATTTTTTTTACCCTTAGGGTGTGTTTGATATGATGGAAAATATTTTTTATGGAAAATGTTTTTCTGGAAAATAAGTTGGTTTTCTACTTATTTTTTTATATTTGGTTGGTGAATGAAAAATATTTTAAGGTGTTTGGTTGGTGAGTAGAGAATATTTTTTAGAAAAATATTTTCTAGTGTTCGATTGATGAGTGAAAAAATATTTTTTAAAAAATACTACTATCTGTTAACTAGTATATCAGTGCCTCTAGCAACTCAACAATTTGTAAAAATTAATTTAAGTATAACAAATAATATCAATATCGAATACTATAGGAGACATTTTTCAACATTTTGTTAGGACAATCTCAAGATACTACAATTAATAGAAATATAACAGAACGATAAACTTATTCAACCTCGTGAAACAAGTTACATCGATAACAAAATGAAATATGCAATTAACAAAAGTAACATAAGTAAGTCTTCCTCTATGCATATGAAAATAACAATATATTCAACGAATTGAAAGTGGAAAAAATTCGGGTTTCATTATTTTTTATTTCAAATAATGAAAAATTGATGCAAAGCACAGTGAAAAATATTTCCGAGTAATGTAATTTTTTGAGAAATATAATTTTTTTTAGTCATGTGAATATAAGTGTTGTTGGGGTGGGAAGAGGGATAAGGGTGAGGTCATATGCCATATTTGTCATTTTCTGAAAAATGACTTCCCTTGGCCCATGAGGGAAGTCATTTTCCATCAAATGGTGGAAAATAAGTTGTCTTGAAAAATATTTTCCTAAACTTTTGTTGCAACCAAACAAGAGAAAATCGGAAAACATTTTCTGGAAAATATTTTCCATCATACTAAACACACCCTTAATATTAATTATTTTTTCTTCAAATTAAAATGTAAACATCATTTAATAGGAATATTATGATAAATTAGCCATGTTATTAATTGTTTTCTCAATTAATATGCAATATTAAATTGGAACGAGTAAAATGAAACGGAGGAAATGCTATTTAATTGAGTCAAAAGTTGTTGCTAGTTGTGGGGTTTTTCTTTTGTTTTCCAAGCAGATGGGAAAGTTTGACCTTAAACTTTGACAGTGCACAAATATGACATTTAACTATTCAAAACTGCACAAATATGATCTCCAATCCTACGTGGCAAAACGCGTGTTCTACACGCAAAACTGGGCGCGTCCAACTTAAAATCTAAGGGCATAATACATAAACATGACCTTAAACTTTGACAGTGCACAAATATGACCTTTAACTATTCAAAACTGCACAAATATGACCTTTAAATGACTCTTCACCATTATTTTTTCATTATTTTCGGCTCAAAGATGAAAATGACATCTAATTTCGTTTGTCATTGCGAAAAAAGAACAATATTGAAGATTTATTAATTAGGTGGGTTAGCCTCATATGAAAAAATCGAGCGGGTATGTATATATATTATAAAACAGGGGACGAATTTAAGTTATATAATATATCTAAATATTATTAATTTAAATATTAAATTAAAGATGAAACTATACTAATAATAAAAAAATTATAGTTTTAATAAAACTTTATTAAATAAATGTTATTAAGGATAGCAGTAATGGTATATTAAATTAACGCTATCAAATTAACGTAATTAAAATGTTATTAAATTAAAGTTATTAAAACGTTATTAAATTAACGAGGGGTGGACCTACATGGTTGCCATGGGGTTCACCCGAACTCTCTTGGTAAAAAAATTACTTTGTATATATATAAGATAGAAAATGTATATTTATGTAAGTATATTAACGTTGAACCACATGAAACAAGACACTTAGATAGCCCAGTGGTATTATTTGCTCTTCTTGGGTGCTTCCTTCAGCCTATTGTGCGGGTTCGATCCCTGCTAGTGGCTGTTTTTTTTTAATTAAAAAAAAGTTAGGTGCTGCTGCTATAAAAATAAATAAAATAATAATAATAATAATTTTTTTAAATTAAAAAAAAAAGTTAGGTGTTGCTACCATAGAAATAAATACAAATAATAATGATAACAATAACAATAATAATAATAATAATGACGTCGTTTTAACATAAAAACAAAACTTTGACAGTGCACAAATATAACCTTTAATTATTCAAAACTGCAGAAATATGACCTCTCTCCAAGTCAGCCTTTTTAACGACGTGGCATCGTGTGATTGGATTACCTTTTCACGTAGGCGCGAGTGAGACTCACGCATGAGGTTGCAAAATCGGAGGTCATATTTGTTAAAGTTTTGAATAGTTAAAGATCCTATTTGTGCACTATCAAAATTTAAGATCAAAATTATAATTTAATGTCAAATTTTGAATTATTTTCATGTATTAACTCTAAAAGTAATTAAGTACATGTTGAATGTGGGAAACATATTTGTGCTTGTGAAAATAAAAGATGAAACAAGTTGAAATGGAAAATCGTCAGAGAATCTTTACAAGTGAAATGACCTCATAGGTATCTAGTAGGCGTATTGTATTCTTTTTGTAAAGCTTGTATGGAAATCTAGTCAATAGGGTAGAGCAATCAAAATTAAACTTTATTTTGACTGTACTTGAAATCACTCACTGGCAAAAGCATAAAATTTTAATACATGCATAAAATTTAGATGAATATTAAAAAAAATTTGTTTAAGATGAAATTTTGAAGTAAATTATTCCTACAAATATTTGTATAAACCTTAAAATTCTAAGGGGTCGTTTGGTTTGAAAACAAGTTATACCGGGATTAGTTATGCTGGGATAAGTTGTGATGAGATAAGTTATACTGAGATTAGTTATGCTGGGATTATTTTTTATTGAGTGTTTGGTTTGTTGTATTCAAAGTAATATGCAAGGTATAATTTTTAAGAATAAATTAATTGATTACCAAAATACCCTTCATCTTATTTAAC
>NC_061113.1:250770868-250861016 GCF_002878395.1 Capsicum annuum
GTTAATTATGTTTAATTATATATACTATGTTAATATATTTAATTATAATATATTATATTAAATTATGTTAATTATGTTTAATTATATATAACAATCCCAAGAAGGTATTTTTGTCCTTGTATAATTTTATACCAAAAAAAATAATTTCGGGATTGTTATCCCACCATTTGGATGGATAACTTATCCCGGGACTAATTATTAGTCCCGAGATAAGTTATCCAATATATTTACAACCAAACGACGGATAATTTTTTTTTTCTCGGGATTATTATTTTATCCTGGGATTATTTTCAAACCAAACGGCCCCTAAGAGTTTTAATTAGCCAATATTAATTAATTAATTTTGACGGACAACCTAATAACTTCTCATAAAACCTATAAAAGTTAACATGATATATCAATCACCAAAAATATTAATAAACAACTGCTCACGTTCAGTGCATTTTTTATTAAGTTCTGGATATAAGAAAACATAAGTTTCACAAGATTAGGATGATACATTGATCGAAAAAGTGCCTAAATTATCTTTCAAATGTTGAAAATGGTATAAATATACAGTTCTTCTAGTTTGGATGCTCCATTTTTGCTCTAAAATATCATTTCATCCACCTTTGGCCTCTAAAACGCCTTTCTCCTTCACCTTTGGGGAATATTTTATCCTTTCCTTTAACAAATCAACCAGTGAAATATAATCACTTATCAAATGAAAGTCCTAATTATTTATGAAAAAATTACAAAAAACAATAACTTTACTTTCTTTTACTACACAATATCTCAAATCTCAAAATAATTACAACCATCCCATATTTACAATTTCTCTATCTATAATTCATATACATAATTTTACCTTTCCCTTCTCAAGTTTTTACTTCCTTAGAAGATGCCTACAATCAAGAAACCTCAATTTTTAAAATTTTAAATTTATTGTTCTTCCAAAATTTTTATTTTTAATTCATAAAAACCGTACAAAAAATAACTTTAAATCCTACATAGGGTCGAAAGATGGATATATGGGAAGGATATGGATATTCTAAAGACTAAAGGTAATAGGTGGAAAGAGGATATATTTCTCATTTTCGATACTTAAAAGGTAATATAGGTCCTTTTCTGTATATTGATGATCGGTCCTATTAACTATATTCACAATATCGATGAAACAATTCAAGTCTGATATCATTCGAGATTTTAAACCTGATAATCTTATACAAAAACATTACAAAAATATACCTAAAATGAAAGACATTATCATGAAGTAGAAACATTAATTGAAATTGATTTTTACATATTTATTTTGGTCTTACATTATCTTAACCGTCAATTCTAATGGATAAAGAAAAGATCAATTTATAAAGATTGAAACTTAATCTGACATGTCCATTAAATAATTGATCAAATGGATTAAATTAAATTATTTTTCTTAAACATTAATTATAGATTGTGTAAATTATATCACATAAAATAATCAAAAGTCTAATAATGGTAGGTATGAAAAAAAATTCATGAAAAATATTTCCTTTGTCTACAGTATGTTAGTAAAAAATATTAAATCTTGTTATGCAACCAAATATTGTGAAAAGTAGGAACATACTGAAAAAGGAGCTAAAATATATAGATAAAGATAATGTGTGTTGAAGGTAGGAATTAGGACACAATTGATATCAAATTTTATTTTTTACTGTTCATTATAATTTTTTTTTCACAAGAAATTTATTTTTTTTCTAAAAAATATTTTTTAAAATATAAAAAAAAAACAATCTATATCTATTTGCTCAATTTAACATCACAAAATTAAAAGCATATATTAATAATATAATATATTGTAAATTAAAATTATTATTGAAAAATAAAATGATAAAATTTAGGTTGAGACGCAGATATCTCGCTTTTTTTTAATAATATTTAAGCTCATCAACAGTACTACTTTTGACTTGTCCTCTCATAGATACAACAATCAAACAACGTCATACAACTCAAATAACTCAAAATTCCTTCCAAAAAAAAATAAAAAAATTCATCAACATATAATTACTTTCTTTTTTATAATAAATAAAACTGGAGAGTTAATTTATTTTCTTTATCCAACTCTCTTTCACAATACTAACCCCCAAATATATTTGCTATACACTAATCATTTTCTTCACTTCATACATTGCCAAACCACATCTTGTACTCCTCAGCTTGACCTCCACAATTGGTTTTCTTCAAACACGTCACCCTCACTAATCCAAAGATGCTAACTGTTGTAATTACCCTTTTCCCATCAAAACTACAAGTCGGCACATCTATTATCTAGGGATAAACTAGTAATTACACTCTCTCCTTCGTGTAATCCGCAGGTTAGGTTTGCATATAAATAACCCCCACAGCAGCTCATAAATAAATAAATACACCATCAGTAAAGCTAATAAGAACTTTAAAAAAAATTACGTAAAAAAAAACAGATGTGACAGTTCATCAATGGCAGGCAGCTTGTAATACTAGATGGGTTTTATTTTTTCTCTCTCTATCTTGAATATTTGTGCTAGATTTTAACTTTCTATGTGCAGGTACTGTGCAAATGTTGAGCCAATATTATTATAGCTTTCTTTATGAAACAAACAAACAAACAAAAAAGTAGATCTACGTGATAGGTAGATGAATACGGTTTTTTATGTATTTCTTTTTTTTTTTTGCATGTGCATGGGGCCTAATTAATTACCTTATTAATTAATTATCTTTTTAAATGTCTCGTCTTTTTTATTTAATAACTTGAGCAATTGTTTTTTGACATGTCTCATTTCTTTTGTTTAATAACTTAAGCATGACAAGTCAAATCTAAAAGCAAAAAATATCCAACTTTTCATTAACTTTGTGCTGATCAAAATGGTCAAGCACAAACCACAAAATATAACTAAGGAAGAATATATTTGGCATGAAAGAAAATGACATGAATTGTACTTTTTTACGGTACATTGTAAGTAACTTGCCAATTAATGGTGGACTAGTAAATTCATAAATTTTTTGTCAAATTCATCGATAGCCTCCTAAATTTAGCATTATTTTTCACTTTGACACCTTAAGTGGAAGTTGTTCATTTTAGGCACCTCAACCAACTATTAACTGTGTCATTTTGACACTTTTCTTTACAGTCAACTAAAATTATAAAGAGTGTGTAATACACACGCTGCTCATGGCATATGACCAATTAAAAAAGAACACGTGACATTTTTTATATAAAATAATAATTTTAAATAAATTATAATTAAAAAATCTATTTTTAACTAATTAACTTAAAATTTTTTAATAAATCAATAAATAAATTTCCCTCCCCTCCCCCGCTTTATCATCTTCTCCAAACAACCCCCAATCATAATCTTCTTCCTCCCTCTCCCCCCCGCCCCTTCCCCGCCCAAATCATCTTCTCCAAAACATCCCAGCTCCCTCCCCCCACCCGAATCACCATCTCCAAACACCCCAGCAACCCACTCCCACCTTCAATTTTTTTTCTTCAAAACACACATCAATGACGGTTGAATTTAACAAATTTATTCTCACCAACTTAATTTAATTTTACCAATTTTTAAGTTGATAAATGGAAGCAATTTTTTAAATGGGCAAAAAAAGAAGTTGATAAATGAAAATGGTATAAATGGCGGTTCTTACGGAGAAAATGGCGGTTGGACGTCATTTTAAATAGGCGAAAAAAGAAGTTGATAAATTTAAAATGGAAAAAATGATAAATTTTTTAAATGGGCGAAAAAAGAAGAAGATAAATGACGGTTCTTTTAGCTGATTGTAACAAAGAACACTGAAAATTTTCTAATTTCTAAGAAAAAAAGAAGAAGTTGATAAGGAGGCAAAATTGATGTTTTAGAAATAAAAGAAAGAGTATAAAAAAATGGAAGCAATTAAATATTGTTATTATAACCAAGTTGGACGCCATATCAGATAAAAAACAACAATCACACGTCTAAAATGGGTGAAAACACGCGAGCTGCCACCTATGCAAAAAGTGTCAAAATGACACACTCGTATATTGGTTGAGGTGCCAAAAATGAACAACGTCAACTTGAGGTGCTAAAGTAAAAGATGGTGTCAAGTTTAGGGGGCTGTCGATGGATTTGACCTAAATTTTTACTATCCAAGATACTCTTCAAACTTTAAAACCATCTTATCAAAGGCATAAATTACACTCTCTCTGCTTACTTTTCTGCCAATAAAACTGTTCAAAACCACAAACTACTCTCTCTTTTGTCAATAAACACTGTGCAAGTTTTATTTATGCACAATAAATATTAGATAAGATTTTACATCACCCAACAATAATTGTGTAAGTCACACTAATTTTTTGACAAGTATTTTAATGGGTCCTATTTTGTCAATCCAAATTCTCTTCTTCATTTCATCAAAGTGCTTCTTTTAAGTTGTCACATTTCATTTTTTTTTTTGGGGGGGGGGGTGTAAATATTCTTTACTTTTTTCCTCTAGTGCTCCTTCTTTTCTTCAAATATTTTATATCCGACTTCAACATAATTAAAGGACTCAAAACAATTCATTTTGAATATAAATTAGATTTTTAGAAGTATCAAAACATAAATTACTCCATCCTTCTAAGTTTATATGAGTTACTTTTACTTGACACGAAATTTAAGAAAGAAAAAAAGACTTTTAGAATTTGTATTTTAAAATTTATATTCTAAAATGTGTGGTTATAAATCAATTCATTAAGGATAAAAGGGGTAGTTTATAGTTAAATTGTTAGTAAATATAGAAATATATCATTCTAATCTATAAATATGTCATTCTTTTTTAGACTGATTAAAATAAGTGAGTCATATAAATTAAGACAGAGAGAGTACAAATAATTCTATATAGGTAAGTCAACAACAATAACAACAACATACCCAGTGTATTTCAACATAGTGGGGTTTGAAAAGGGTAAAATGTATGAAGTTCATACCACTATCTCCGAAGAAGTAGAGAGGTAACTTTCGATAGACTCTCGGCTCAGAACAAGGGACAATAAATATAGTAGTAATAAAATATGCCACAAGATGAAATAATAATAATAATAAAAAAAACACTACGAAGTTCTCTACACTATCATGTGCGCACACACCTCACCCCCAACTCTTCTCTGACTACCAGTACAACAACAACCAAAGAACTCCTAACTATTAGCTACGCCACACCCATCCGCCCTCGCTCTCTACCCTAATTCGCATCCTCCATAACTTTCTATCTAGGGTCATGTCCTCCGTAAGTTGTAGATGATTCAAATCATGTCTAATCACCTCCCTTCAGTATTTCTTCGGCCTATCTCTACCCCTCTTGAAACCCTCCAAAGCCAACCTCTCACACCTACGAACTGGGACATTAGTGTCCCTCCTCATCACATGAACAAATCATCTCAACCTCACTTCTCGCAACTCATCTTCCATCGAAGTCACACCCACCTTCTCTTGAATAGTTTCATTCCTAATCCTATCTCCCCTAGTAAGCCCACATATCCAACGTAACATCTCCATTTCCGCCACCTTCAACTTCTGGATATGAGTGTTCTTGACTGGCCAACTCTACCCCCCATATAGCATGGTCGGACGAACTGCAACTCTATGAAATTTATCTTTAAACTTGGGAGACACCTTCTTATCACATAAAACTCCAGAGGCAAGCCTCCATTTAATCCACTCTATCCTTTATATGTAAGTGTACAATTATAATTTTAAAATGACTATTCATACAATTAATCTGGTGTAGATTCATGTTTTTGACATTTTAAAAGGTTCAGACCTAAATTAAGTCTAGTAAAATAATAAAAAATAAATTGAGTCTCAAATTGTCACAACTTTAGTTATCACAATAGTCAATTTCTAATTCAGAAATATTGGTTCAATCTATGTTAGGATTGAATTGCATCTCAATTTGTTATGGCAATAGTCAACATAATTAGTTGGCATATAATTGATATATACTGATTCAATATAGGTTAGGACCTGATAGAGTCTCAACTCGTCATGATTATAGTCAACATAAATAGTTGATTTCTAACTAACAAACGTTGATTTAATCTATATTATGATTAAAATGAGTCTCAATTTGTCATGAATAAAGTTAAGATAAACATTTGACTTCTCTTTGAAAATATTGATGCAATTTATATTACGATAAAATGAAGTCTCAATTTCTCCACGACTATAAGCAACATAAATGTTTAACTTCTAATTGAAAAATATTGATTCCATCTATGTTAGGATTAAATTGAGTTTCAATTTATCATGATTATAATAAATATAAATGTCTGACTTCTAATTGAAAAATATTAGTCCATCTATGTTGGAATTGAATTGTGTCTCAATTTGTCTTGATCAACTATAGTCAACATAATTGATTGACTTTTAATTGGGGAATGCTGATTAAATATGTTAGGATTGAATTGAATTTCAATTTGTCATGACTATAGTCAATAGATGATTGAACGGACTGTGCCAGCAACTATGAAATATTGATTTTAGGCTAGGTAGACCTTTGGTTCGAATCCCGAAATACAAATAGTTATTTTTATTTGTATAGTAAATATAATTAGAAATTTGATATATTTTCTTATCCAATTCCTTTGGACAATAATCTAAAAATATATACACAATTTATCTGATACACTTATCATCTTTCTTTATTCTTCATTTTATACACAAACTAATACAAAACCCCAATTATTGATAGATGAATTATTCCTTATTGTCAATATAAAATAAGTAGGATAGAGATAGTAAAGTGGGTAGATGAAGGAAATAGATATTTTACCTGAATTACAAGATATATTGAGGTAGAACAGTGAGTAAGAAGCTATACGAGTTATAAAAAATTAATGGTCATTATTTATCACGATTTATCATCGTTAACGTGTTCACGTAATATATAATTAAAATAAAAAAGTGAGATAAAACACAAATGTCCTTCGAACTATATTCGAGATTTCAGTGACACACCAGTCAAAATTTTATAAGGGTCATATTATCCTCTAGATTCTAAATCTCATTTTTTTTGTTTTTTTTGTTGTTGACGACTATCAAGTTACACAAAATCAGCACATAAGGAGCACAAAATATTCTGCTACTTTGCAATTATGTTTGCACAAAAAAGCAAAAAAAGTTTAAACAATGAATTTAAGAAAGTAATAATTCACCCATAATATTTAAATATGTCACTTAAATTTCGATATAGCTTAAAAGGATACCTGTACATTATCCCCAAAAAAATGCATATACACCAGTATATTCTAATATAATTTATTATTGTGAATAGTGGATGTCATATGGCAAAAGGATGTCATGTGGAATGCTCTTAATTTGATTTATTGCCTCTAATATCCCACCTCTTCCAAGTGGATATATTTCACCACTTTGAATAGGCTATAAATAGCCATGTATTATGTAGAAAAGAAAGGTGGGTGTAAAATGTTAATAGAAAGATTCTCTCTGTTACATTTTACTTTAAGCTACATTCTACTTAGATTTTCTAACACGTTATCAGTACGAGTCTTTACCATTTTGAGCAAATACAGGTAATAAAGGTAAGTATTTATTTTACTTAAATAATGTTAAATATATCCCAACGCGAATTTGTTATCCTAGATATATTAGGCATAACTTACATGTCCTGGGCACTGGATGCCGAAATACATTTAGATGCGATGAGTCTGGCAGACACCATCAAAAACAAAAATCAGGCATCAAATCAAGATAGGGGTAAGGCCATGATATTTATCCATCATCATCCTGACGAAGGTTTGAAAATGGAATACCTTACAATTAAGGATCCACTTATATTGTGGAATAATTTAAAAGAAAGATAATATAAGACCACTTAAAGATGGTCGTCCTTCCTCAGACACATTATGAGTGGACTCATTTGAGGTTACAAGACTTTAAAAATATAACTGATTATAATTCTGGGATGTTTAGAATTAAATCGCTGTTGAATTTATGCAGAGAAAATATAACTGATCACGACATGTTAGAGAAAACATTCTCTACTTTTTTCGCCTCAAGTATGCTCCTGCAGCAACAGTATCGAGAAATGAGATTTAAAAAGTATTCTGAATTGGTTGCTCATCTTCTTATTGCTGAACAACATAATGAGCTTTTAATGAGAAATCATGAAAGCCGACTCCTGATACTGCTCCATTCTCTGAAGTGAATGCTGCACATTTTTATCAAATCAGGCGTGAAAGAATCCCTAACCCCAGTCGTGGTCATGATCGTGGTCGTGGTCGTGCTCATGATTGTGGAAGAGGTAGATATTTTAATCAGGGTAATCGCCGCAATAAATAATTATCCTCAATTCCAGAAGTGCAAAAAGAAGGGTGAAGCAACTGAAGAAGTGCCAAGGACGTACACTGAAAATAGATGTTGTCGATATAGAGCAAAGGGACACTGGTCACGTATCTGTTGTATGCCAAAGCATCTGGTGATGCTCTATCAGGCATCCTTTGAGAAAACAGATAATGACGTTGATGCAAACTTTATCTTTGAAGATAATGTTAAGCCCATGAATTTAGATGCCTCAGATTTCTTTACAGTCCCCGAAGGATATGTTAATCATCCTGTAGATGATGAATATGAAATAATATGATTGTTTTACTTTCCTGTTTAGTTGTATTAATTTATATTTTTGTTAATAGTATCTCACAAATCTTTTAAATTGATAAAGTTTGTGTAATACGTTATGTGCAAGTAATATTATAACATTTACATTGTTTATGTTTTCATCTTGAAGAGTATATGAATACTCCTAAAGTAGTAAACATGAAATTAAAGATATGATAGAGAAAATTCTCTACAGCTATAGGTATACCTCGATTTGTTCCTAAAGTAGCAAAATATTGAAAGAAATCCTAAGGTATCATCGTTTGATATGCTTAAGGCACATTGTAATAATTGTATTTCATTCTCGAATAATGAAAACTTTTGTTAAATTATTAATTATCTTTCATTCTCAAGGAATGAGAATTTTTTATAAATGTTATAAATATAGATCCATTCCCTGAGATGAATGTGATATTTAGCAAGGTATATAAATGTGCACTTGATTGTGAAAACCACATTTAGAAGAAGTAGAAAGAATTATTCTTAAATTTACTCCCGAAGTAGTAAGTCTGAAATCTATCTTCAATCTACTCCTGAAATAATAGAACCTTGAAATTTACTCCAGAAGTAGTGAATCTGATATTTACTTATGAAGTAGTAAATTTGAATTTACTTTTGAAGTAGTAAGATTGTGCAATAGTAAAATCTTGCAAACTACTCTCGAAGTAGTAGACCTTTTACTCTAGTAAATAACTCATCCCATGATAAATTTGGAGTTCACTAGTTTAAATAATTTTATTTATTGTCTGAATGATTTTGTCATTCTGAAAATGGGCATATTGTGTTTTAGACATATAATGAAGAACTAGAAGATTCTTTAAGAACTATTATTTGTTCTCATGATAAGTTAATTGAACCAGTCAATGTTGGGACTGGATTTTCTAAATTCTGAAAAATGTAAAAGGTGAATAAGATCCCATTCACCCGTCATTTGATGTGATGCATCCATACGATGATTATATAAACGTTTATTGTCAACCTAAAGTTTGACATTCATAAAGTTTCCTTCTCAATTAAATTGAGTCAAGAGCATAATTTGAGATAATATTGTCAAAACAATAGGTCTTGATAATGTTGGTTATATTCAAGTTGGTTTAGCATTGAATGCCTCATATAAATAGCTAAATCATTTCTTATGAGAACAAAGATAAAAAGTATTGGCCTGAAATATATATTGCATACAATAACATTTATATGTATTAGACCAATAAATTATGATCAATTCTTCCCTCTCAATTGGTTCAGGGTCAGGAACCATATATAAATTTTCATCCAATAGCTTTTTGACATGCAGTATGTAATTAATAGATATACCATAATTCACATAGATGGATTCTCTAAAATAGATTGGAGTATATGTTAGTTTTCGTAACATAAGAGGGAGATAATAGGCAGCTAAGAAGTATATTGTGAAGTATTGATAGTACGATCCTCATTTAAAAGATAATTCTAGTCAAATGCCAGAAGCATTTGCTGACCCAAAATTAATTTTATATTTAACTGTAGATGCTCCTACTGTGTGTCCCTGAAGGACAGAGTCTATAGCATGCATGAAGCATGGTAGATCAATCGGTTTCAAATAAAATAATTCTTGAAAAGAAAATGGAGGAAGTGATCATAATAAAGAGGAAATATGCTCTTGAAGAGCGACGATATAATGTCGACGCTCTATTTCGAACCGGTCGAAACAACACACGAAGTATGGTGGCGTTTAGTGACTCTTGGGATTTGAAAATTATTTTTTAGAGTTGCCACCTAAGTTTTTAGGAAAATTAGGAAAAAATTATTTTTTATTATAAAACTCTGTTTTAGCCTATCGAAAATATTTTGAGATTCTGAGTAAGGGTTTTGGTTACTCGAGGGGAAGGTATTAGGCACCCCTCAGAGCCTATCCGAAGATAGTCCTTACACTTAGTTTAGAAAAATATTAGGGAAAACTTTTATTTCGTTATTTGCTTAAAACAATGATGAGAAAACTTTTATTATTTGTATTTGTCATCTTATAAAAAGAAAAACTTAAGATACATCAAATGTGATACTACCATGTACAAGGAAGTAATGATATTATTGCGAAAAATATGCATGCATTTTGAATATGAAAAGAATGATAACATAATTTCTATACACCAGAAAATTTAAGGTCGTATAATTCCATAAGGGATTTTGAAAAGATATATATATATATATATATTTAAATATTTAATTTTAATTATCTATGAAATAAATAAAGTATTTTATAGCATGGATTTAATTTACGAAAGATACTTTCAAGAATGTGAAAATAGGTAATCATATTGAACTTATGTAAAAAAATAATAATAACGATAATGATAATAGTAATAATAATAATAATAACAATAATAATAATAATAATAATCAAAATCAAAATAGTATTTGTAATAAAAATATTGCCGACGTTTCAAAGTGATGATAATTATGATGCGAATAATAAAATAATAGTACAACAACAATAAGAACGAAATAGTTTTATAGTAGCGTTGAAAATAATGTACCTTGTACATGGTAGTGTCGCCAAGGCATCGACGAACTCATTTTGAATTCGAGGGACATGCTTGAATTTGATCTTCGTAAACCTTTTGCTTAATTCCTTAACACATTGCACATATGGAAGGATTTTGACATTCTTGGTGGTCCATTCTCCTTGCACCTGATGGATCAATAAATTTGAATCTCCTCTCACCAATAGCTCTTTAACGTCCATGTCTACTGCCATCCTAAGACAGAGAATGCAAAAATCATATTCTGCCATGTTATTCGTGTAAGGAAATCTAATTTTCGTCGAGATTGGGTATTGTTGACCTATTTCTGAAACTAGGACTCTTCCAATTCTGACTCCTTTGAAATTCGTTGCTCCATCGAAGAACATCCTCCATCTATATATGGCTTTAAGATGTCTTCTCCTACGAACAACACCTCTTCATCGGGAAAGTAGGTATTGAGTGGCCTGTAATCTTGATCAATTGGATTTTCTGCGAGGTGATCGACCAATGCTTGTCCTTTGACGGCTTTTTGTGTCACGTACACAATGTCAAATTCACTAAACAAATCTGCCATTTTGCTAATTTTCCAGTAGGCATTGGCTTCTGAAAGATGTACTTAAGTGGATCCATCCTTGAAATCAAGTATGTGGTATACGCGGACAGGTAGTGCCTTAACTTTGAGCGACCCAAGTTAATGCACAACAAGTTTGCTCTAACAATGTATACCTTGCTTCATACGGTGTGAACTTCTTACTTAGGTAGTAAATGACTTGCTCTTTCCTCCCTGTGTCATCATATTGCCCTAACTCATATCCAAAGGCATTATCCATAACAGATAGATATAACAACAACGGCTTTCCCAGTTCTAGTGGAACCATTACTGGTGGGTTAGACAAATATTCTTTGATTTTGTCAAAAGTCTCTTGAAATTCTTCAGTCCATCCAGTGGCGGCATCTTTCTTCAACAACTTGAATATTGGTTCACAAATTATTGTGGACTGAGCTATGGACCGACTAATGTAATTGAGTCTTCCCAAGAAGCTCATTACGTCCTTTTTGGTCTTAACTGGTGGTAAGTCTTGGATTGTTTTTATCTTGGATGGGTCCAACTCTATACCTCTCCTACCAACAATGAATCCCAACAACTTTCTCGCGGGAACTCCAAAGGCACATTTAGCTGGATTCAACTTTAGGTCGTACCTTCGCAGCCTTTCAAAGAACTTTTGTAAATCATCCAAATGGTTCGAGCTCCTTTTAGATTTAATGACGACATCATCCACGTACACTTCAATTTCTTTGTGAATCATATCATGGAAAAGAGAAGTCATGGCCCTCATGCATGTTTCACCGGTATTCTTGAGTCCAAAAGGCATTACCCTGTAGCATTATACTCCCCACGGTGTGATGAAGGTTGTCTTTGTTGCATCATTCTCGTCCATCAAAATTTGATGATATCCCGCAAAACAATCAACAAATGACTGTAACTCATGTTTCGTGCAATTATCAATGAGAATTTGAATATTTGGGAGAGGGAAATTGTCTTTTGGACTAGCCTTATTGAGATTTCGATAATCTACGCATATTCTTATTTTTCTGTCCTTTGGTACGGGCACGATGTTGGCCAGCCAGGTAGGGTAAGTTGTGACCCTCACGACGTTGGCTTTTATCTGCTTAGTCACTTCCTCTTTGATTCTCAAACTCAAATCAGGTTTGAATTCGTCTTTTGCTTCACTGGTTGGCATGCGGGGTCAGTCGGCAGTTGATGTGAGAGAATATCGGTGCTTCAACCAGGCATGTCGTCGTAAGACCAAGCAAATACATCAATGTATTTCTTAAGCAGACTTATCAATTCCTACTTCCTTCCTGTCTCTAAGTGTATGCCGACTCGTGTTTCCTTTGTTGTTTCTTCATCACCCAAATCAACGACTGTAGTTTCTTCTATATTAAGCTTCTTCTGACTCTTAAGTTGCTCAATCTCCTGAGGCAAGTTTCCAGGCATCATGCTTTCATCGTACTCCTTGTAGTCTCGTTCAGCGCTTGTATTTTGCTCAACGGATTCGTACATGTCATAATCGTGGACAAGAATTTTTATTAACATTTGTACTGAAAAGTATAAAAAGCGAGTAAAGTAAATAGATATTGAAAATATGAAAATAAGTTTTGAAAATAAGGACATTTACTAACAAAAGCAATGGGCTTTGACAAGAGGCAAATGACAAAAGAGCTTCGGCATGATTCAAGCCTCAATTGGTCTTGCAAACAAAATAATAAGTTTTTTTTAGAACAACAACACTCACACACTACCAAGACTCCTGAAGAAATAGGGATGGGCTGATGGTCCAGTTCTGCAAGGCTTCTCCAGACTTGGCATCACGGATGGTGAGCTTCTTGAAAGCTATCTCCGATTTTTCTTCGATCACGGCCACAAACAAATCTCCTATTCCTTCTGTGTTATCTTCATCATCTGTTTATTCTGAAACCAGGACTTGGGCTGGCACAAATATCATCATTCCAAATCCTTTACTTCAAGCCACTCCAGAAATAGGCTCATACCCAAGCCCTGTAGTTCCCTTCTACTGCTTTAACTGGATTGGATCAACTATACCATTGGCTCTGGGTCCAAGCCCTGTCTTGGGCTGATACCCATATTTCAGCATCTCCTACGCAACCATCTTTTCAGCATTTGACATTTTTGCTTCAGCTGGCATTACTTTCTCATTGATCTTTGCTGCTTGCATGATCTCCAGAGTATGGAAAGTGGATCCATCTAACTCCTCGGTGACTGGGACTGAATTGACAGAATCAATGGGATGACTGAGTTCTCCATGGACAGTAATTTATGTGCAACCCCATTCAAACTTCACGCACTGATAGAGAGTGAAAGGAACAACTCTTGTCATGTGGACCCATGGCCTCCCCAACAACAGGTTGTAGCTAGATGACACATCCATGACATAAAATAGGATAGGAAATTCTGCTGGTCCTATCTGCAGTGTTAAGTAAATTTCTCCGATGACACTCCTTTGCGACCCATCAAAGGCTTTAACCTTAACCCGACTCTCCCTTATATCTTCTATATTCATGCCTAAATCCCTCAGAGTAGAGAATGGACAGATATTACAACCCGAACCACCATCGATCAAGACCCTGTTCATAATCTTGTCATGATATCTGACCGTAATATGGAGCGCTTTGTTGTGTGCAGCCCCTTCTGACGGTAACTCATTGTCATGGAAAGAGACCTTATTTGCCTCTACCACTCGCCCGATTACTACGACCAAAGTTTCGCTAGTTGTCTCCTTTGGTATGCTAATCCCAGATAAAACTTCCATCAAAGCATTTCTATGGGCTTCACAACTCACGAGCAAGGACATGACGGATATATGGGCCGGTGTCTTCTTGAGTTGATCCTCAACTGAATAGTCCTTGGGCTGCATCTTCTTCCAAAATTTTAACGCTTCAGTGTCTGTGATATTTCTCCTCGTGTTGTGATCTTTCCCGAGAACTCCATGATTTGGTTCCTCTGATACATAACACCTTCCTGACCTGGTCATCCCTTGAGCCGCTGCAGCGTCTATTATTTTTCCCTTAGTTTCATCTCAATAGTCCCACGAGACTGCCTTAGTGTCATTATCAGTCCTCCCAGTAGCTAAATTGGTCACTACGACTCTCGGCAGATAGGTCTAAACAGTTATAGGCTCCTTCAACGGAACTATGATAAATGGTTTTGATAGGGATGCAGTGGTGATTTCCTCTGTGCTCTATATAGGCATAATAGTTTCTTCCAAATCATACTCCTCCTCTAGAGTAATCATGTTAACTTCTCGATTTCCATGATTTGGCAAGGGGTTATTATTCACATTAGGAGCTGCGGCGGTGCATTTCTTTAAGCTGTAACAGTCTTTCGTGTCGTGCCCTTGGACTCTTGAGTGATAGGCGCACCGCTTGTTATCGTCAAAGTTTTGAGAGGTCGGATCAGGGGCCTTTCCCTCAATTGGATGCAACAAATCGGCAGCCATCAACCTTTCAAACAACTGGGCTAAAGGTTCTGCAATCGGTGTATAGGTGCAGGTATTTCTGGCTACAAAGTTTGGACGTGGTCTGGGTGCATAGGCTGGTCTATTTTGGTGAGCTGGATCTTGGACAGGGGCGTTTGGTCTTGGTGGATTTTTGTATGCTGGAGCTCGAGGTGGATTATAATGCGGTTGAGTATTGTACACTGGGACGTGTGGAATAATTTGGGGATTGTTAGGGTAATGGTGGGAAGAATTTCCAGGTCGGTAGTATGGTATGACGGCTGAGACTTCTTCCCTATTTTTCTTGTTACCATTAATGGAACCAGTCTGCATGGCCTTACTCGTAGCCTGCAATGCAGCCATAGGTTGGATCTTCCCCGACTTGATGCCTTCCTCTATGAAATCTCCCATTTTGACCAATTCTGCAAACTTTTAGCCCATCATCGACATCATCTTGTCAAAGTAAACACGCTCTTGTGCTTGGATAAAATATTTGGAGAGCTCACTTTCATCCAGTGGAGGCTGGATCCTTGCAGCCTCGGTTCTCCAACGCCATATATATTCTTGAAATGATTCGGTCGGCTTCTTCTGTATGTTAGCCAATGAGAACTTGTCTGGGGCAATCTCAGTGTTGAATCTAAAGCGACTCATGAAATCCTCAGCCATTTCCCACCAGTCACGCCACATACGAGGGCCTTGTCGGGAGTTCCAAATCAAAGATTCTCCCGACAAACTCTGAATGAACAACTTCATTCTCAACTTCTCATTCCTTCATACCTCGACCAACTTGTCACAGTAAGCCCTCAGGTGTGCATGCGGGTCACCCTTTCCGTCAAATACATAGAACTTTGGTGTTTTGTATCCCACTGGCATGTCGATGTCTGGATGAATGCATAAGTCGTCGTAGTCCAGACTTTCAGTCCCTCTGGTAACTTACATATTTCTGAATGCTCTCTTTAGATTCACAAGCTGGGCTGCTATCGAACCTTCTTCACTTGATTGGACATCCTTTCCTAATCTTGCATACAAATCAACCTCATATCGAACATTAAGAGTCGCAGATGTTGCGAAGGCAGGAGCTTCGGTAGCGTATACAGGTGGCACAGGTATCTCACAAGTGACATGTGCCTCGGGTATGTGCTGCATCTCTAGATGGATCAAAATAGTAAAGTTGTTAGTAGGAAATGGATAACCAAGCGCTATTCCGACAGTGGGTTGGAAAGAAAACGGTGCTTGAGCCTGTGGTATACTTGCTTGGTTAGCGGAAGCGCCTGGAGGTAATTCAATACTTGGAGCCTGCGGCTGAGCGGGAAAGCTAGCTATTGTAAGCTTGGTTAGTTCCCATATTTGATGGAGTTATTCTTTTAGGACCTCGATTTCTTGTGCCATATTGGCTATTTGATCATCGTTCTGAGTATCCGACGGCCTTTGAGAACTCTCGGTTCATCCACTGGGATCATTGCGGCCTTTCCTCTGTTAGTCGTTTTATCTTTTGATCGAAGGTTGTATTGGGATTCCGCCAGTTTTCCAGTCGATACAAATCAACTTTTTTTTTTCGGGGATTAATAAACAAAAGAAAGGAAGAAAAGAAAAAGCAAAAGCAAAAGGAAACTATGTTAGTTTGGGCAACAATGAAAATGTAACAAGTAAGTAACACATATATACACCAAATTGACGACATCCAAACACGTCCTAATATAGAGCCTCTTTTTTGCCAGAGGTAGGGCTACATTTCAATCAATTTGATGATAAACGGTCTATTTAAATACATTTGGATTTGAGAATAATCACAACTTTCATTGAACAATGGTGTTTCAACAGGTTACATCAAAATTGATCAACGACAGCTTGAAAGAAAGTGAAAGGATGGCCGCAAGGGCTTACATTGGGGTGCGCTATGTGGCTCTTTTTAGGGAATATTAAAGTACAATAGGATAGGAAGTCTAAGGTTAGGTGGCATCATCATCATCATCCCTGCCCTCATCAAAATAGGATTTTGGATGGTACTCCGGGGATCCTTCTAAGTCATGATCAGGTGCCGAGTCTACATTCATCACCCCTCCGTCTTTGGGATCATAAATATTGGAGCCTATCTCCGAGCCTTCCCGAGGGACTTCTTCCATCCATTATGGGTCTTCCTCAGGGTCTTCTTCGGGGTCTTCTTCTTCTTCCTCCTCTTCTGGGTTTTTCTCTGGATCTTCTTCAGGATCCTCCTCGATTACTGGAATTAGATAATCAACATAACCTGGGATTATTTGGTTATACATGGGTGTAGTGATATCCATGAGGGGAAGCACCTCTCTCTTAACCTATTGAACCCACCAAGGATCTGTGAGTCCTCAAAATCCATCTTCGCTCGGTCTGGCTATGTGACTCACGATGGTGCACCACGCATAATATTCCGGTATGCACCATTTCTCTTCTTCTATCTTCAACATAACCATGTAATCCCACTCCATTTGTAGGTTCGCCACTCGTGCAGCTGGAATCAAAGTACCATAACTGTCTTTATGAAGTACCATTATGGACCAAAGTGGGATATCCTGGATGACGCCAAATTGTCTAAGAACCCGCAGAGGTGCATATGGTTGGATACCACGTAGCCCAATCAGCTCAATGAAGTACAGATGCCTAGTTCTGATGAAGGTATATCCCCCCACCCAAGAGTACTTACATTAGATGGAATCCCCTGTAAGATTGTTTAAAAACTCGCGCCACTCCTCCCCCCCAGTTGGCGCGATCCAATACCTTAAGCGATCCTCATGACTTTGGATCTGGCTGCGTGCATCGATCATATAGTCCATCTGTGAAAGGTGACGATAGAAGTGTTCTATCGCTTAGATCTGTAACAGTAGGTTGCAAGCCCCAAAAAAGTCATGTTCCCTAGAGCAGGAGGATAACGATCAGAATACCTCTACAAGTATCATGTGCACTAAAGTGAGCCTCTGTGGATCTGCAAAGACATTCATTACCACCGGCAGAATATTAATGTCAACATAATATCATCTCATTGGGAAAATCATGATTCCCAAAAATACCAAGACAAAGACCCTTGGTCGCATATGCACCCATTGTCTACGGGTGCAAACAAACTCATTCTTGTGCTCGTCATAATTCTTCATGTGGTCGACTCTTCTGAAAAGGTAATCTAGTTTTACCTTTCCATCCTCCACATTCCTTAGTGAAGAAAATATATCCAATCCCAAAAGCCTCAAGAAATCCTTCTTCCTTAAAGGTGACGGGAGTACCGACAGCTTCCCTTAAAGCGGCATCTCAGCAAATTCACTGGCTTCCTCTAGGGTAGGGGTGGTCTCAAAGTTCAAAAAATTGAAGGTCACTGTGTTTGGGTCCCAGAATTCCGTCAGTAGTATAATGAGGGTCTTGTTGGCTCGAACCCTCATTAATGACAATAGAGCCCCCAAATGTTCCCAAACTTCCACACCATGTGCCACACAGATGATTCCCCACTAATTTTGTAGGCTATAAGAGGCAGAGAAAACCATTTGGATGTTTGGCAAATTTTGATTGATATTCATCTGGTAGGAATAAGAAGAAGGTATAGTAAGTCGTTTATCTCAAATCCATTATGTGTTTTAGTTTGGATCGTCAACATCAATCATCACATAAAATATGTCGACAGGTTTGTAACCTTTGACAAAAAGGTGGTTTCCTTATTGCGATGATGATGACTTGGACCGTCACGCCTAAGGTTTTTGCGACATGACCTATTTCTAGAGTAAGATTTTTCCCTAAATGTTTGAGAGTGGGATTGAATAGCTACGAGAAGGTGCACTAACCTAATTTCACCAACTCTGAAACTAAGAAATCTAAAGAAGGTTTGGGGGAGTGTAGATACACCCCCCGCATGAACCACAGTGTGTGAATTGTGTATGGCCAAAGACTCGATAGGAAAATGTAAGTGATAAAGCGGTAACAAGAAGTGTTGTACAAACAAATAAGGAACGCAAGTTTGGATTTGGATAAAACGGTAACAAGTAGTGTGTACAAACAAATAAGGAACACATGATATAAAGATACGTAAAGCACATAACATAATAAAGCATAAAAATTCTAAACTAAGCATGTTAAGGTTAAAACCTAAATTCATAAAATCCCCAGCAGAGTCGCCATTCTGTCGACGCCCTATTTCGAACCGATTGAAATAGCACACGACGTATGGTGGCGTTTAGTGACTCTTGGGATTTGAAAATTATTTTTTAGAGTCGCCACCTAACTTTTTAGGAAAATTAGAAAAAAACCATTTTTATTAGAAAACTATGTTTTAGTCTATCGAAAGCATTTTGAGATTCTGAGTAAGGATTTTGGTTACTCGAGGGGAAGGTATTAGGCACCCCTCAGAGCCTATCCGAAGATAGTCCTTACACTTAATTTAGAAAAATATTAGGGAAAACTTTTATTTTGTTATTTGCTTAAAACGATGATGAGAAAATTTTTATTATTTGTATTTGTTATCTTATAAAAAGGAAAACTTAAGATACATCAAACATGATGCTACCATGTACAAGGAAGCAATGTAATTATTGCGAAAAATATGCATGCATTTTGAATATGAAAAGAATGACAACATAATTTCTACACACTAGAAAATTTAAGATCGTATAATTCCATAAGGAATTTTGAAAAGATATATGTATTTAAATATTTAATTTTAATTATCTATGAAATAAATAAAGTATTTTATAGCATGGATTTAATTTGAGAAAGATACTTGAATGTGAAAATATCACGGACATTATCTAACTAAAACATTATCAATATCACGGACGCGTGAGTAATACTAGCAACAAAGTCACACACTTGGTCTATCTAAAGAAATGTACATTTTTAATTTTTTACTAACTTGTCTAAGTAAGCTTCAAAGAACACAGTCGCTTACCAATATAAGCACGTATTAAACACTAATGAAAAATGTTTCACACATGTATTCCCATCTGTAAAGCTTGTGTGATTCAAGAGGATAAGAAAAACAATTAACGAATTTAAACAAACCGTTACAACATACTCCCATGACAAGTACCAAACGAGATTGCAAGCTAAGGTCAACTTTTCTCATCCTTTTCCACATATGATCTAGTCAAGGTTCTTACAAATTGTGATTATAAGAAAACTACTTACGTGAAGATAATGTTAAAGGAGTGAAGCGCCTTCGCAAAAAATGAAATATATTACTTCCAATCTTGAACCATGGGCAGAAGTGAAACAAAAATTGATTTGAGGCTATTCCCCTACTCATTTAATCCGAACAGTGCAGCGCGCATCAAATTAAAATGGTAACAATTGTTTTTATCAGCTTAGCCAAAATACACACAATCTTTAACCGGCTAATTTAAGTAGCGACTTCAAATTTCAACCTCCGTCTTAATTATAAGGAAATGACTGTTTTACAGCAGACCACTTGGAACGAAACTTACTACAACACCCAACAAACTGTCCCAGGCCCTATCCACGTGAAACGGACAGCCATGAATAAAATCATGTGCTGGACTAGACTTAACAGAAAACAAACTAGCACAACCGAAATTGAAACCAAACCACGCCTCATATTTTCATACCCACGAACTTGTATGCAAACAAATGTAATAAAACAGACAGAAATGCTCGTTTACGGGACCAAAACGCAACAACAAACAATATTACTTCAAGATCAGTTTTATAGAATTAGAGTAGATGAAGGGAAAAGCTAGCAAGAAAAGAACGAAAAGGAGGCGGGTTCGCACCTTGTATTGTGCAGCAAACTCGGGCTTCTTGTCGAGTATTTCGACCGCCAAAACTCAAATTTCAGGACTCGATCAAACACCGAAATTAAGAGAAGAAACCAACAATCCTTTTTGTGACTTTTCTAGTGAAACTTTTTTTAATGTAGTCCGATTTTCCTTTAATCTCCCACTTGTCTTTTTTTCAGATTTTTTTTCTCTCTCCTCCCTCCCTGATGTCTCTCTTCTCGAAACCCTCTATTTTTCTTTTGAATTCACTTGCTCTTTTTTAGATCTTCCACCCTTGTCCTCATGGAGATGGAGAGGCTTCAATTTATAGGTGAATCCGAACTTGAAACTCAAACTAAGCAAATATGATAAAACAAATTCGGTTTGAAATTGATTCAAAGTTCTGAACGAATCTCTTACTTTTCAGGCTCTTTCCGTTGTTATACAGATTTAGGACTGATTTTTTTGCTCTTGGAGGATTTGCGAGGTGGAGGGGCTGATTTGGGGGGAATTCTCGTAGGTGTGGCAGCAGCTACGTCTGCCATGGCTGCAAGCTACGGCGGTTTGGGGTTTTCTGGTTCGAGGGGTGGAGAAGATAGGTGGAGAGGAGAAGGAGAGAAAGGGAGGTGGTCATGGTTGTTGTTTTGGGAAAGGGTTGATGGAGATGTATCACTGTCTTTTGGAAAGAAGAGAATCACACGTATTTATGTTTTCTCTGAGAAAGAGAAAGAAACGGATGAAAGCAATTAATATTTAAAACTTGAAAAATCTTGACCACTTTTGTTTCGTTTGATCTTTGATCCGACGGTCCTAAAAATTGTATCTTAAAATAATAAATAGTAAATAAAAGAAATGCTTATATATATGTGTGTAAAATATCGATTAAAAATAATTTTTTTTTATCCAATCGATATTTGATCGGAACAACCCAAATTCAAAAATACATAAAAGGTAGATTAATATTGGAATATATATAGACATATATATATAGATATAGATGTAATTATACAATTGAACTCGGGCCCTCGGGTTGAGAAGAAAAATTAGCGGACTAGATTGATCTGCGTTGGTTAGATGAAAAAGGCGAAGCAGATATGACAATTATACTGAATTTTGGGCTAATTCTTGGGCACTCATTTCAAATTTATAAAATAAGAGTTGGTTTTGAAAACTGAGATTGGATTATCGTTAGCCCGAACACTCTTTTTCTACTGAAATTAAATTTATCGATGCTACCTGATATCCTAAAAATTATTTTTTAGTTCTTACGTATATAAATTAGACATATTTTGTCTAAGCGCCCAATATGAAATATGTTTTTTTATATAATATTAACAATATATATATATGTATAAAAATAAGAATGTAATAAAATATACGTAGAAATCAAGAATATAATAAAGTATATGCACATCTTAAAAAATATATTTTATGCAGTAAAGATATACATATGGTCACAATATTTCCCCAAAAAGTGAAGTTAGAAAGGATGCGAATGCGAATACCAATATATATATATATATATATATATATTTGTTAAAATATTTAATTATATTTAATTAAAATATTTATATTATGGTAAAAAAATAATTCCCTTTTATTAAAATTTTTAGAAATAGAAACAAAAATACGAAACTTATTTTTATTTAATTTTTAAAAATTATTTAAGGCCGAGAAACATTAGTAAAAGTAATTAAAGGAAAAAGGGCGAGTCAAAATTGGATGTCAACAAAGAACACTTCGTAAAACCTCCAAAAGAGGTTCAAGTACCTGAAAATAATGAAGTGATGAGATCTCAATAAGCTATGTCGTAATGTGAACTGATACAAATGATATATCGTCGACAATATCTTTAGTACAATAGCGCGCAATATTGTTTAATATTATGAGGATCTGAATTCTACGTTTATTTTAGCATGCTGACGTAGAAATAATTATCAAGTGAAATATACTTCTTGAGAAGAATAAGGTTTATTTGGCCTGCAATCCTGACACTAGAAGATGTTATGCATTTAATATTGAATGATTCACTTGATAATGAAATTTAGATGAGAATTCCAGAAGGATTAAAGATGCCTGAAGCATATAGTTCAAAGTCTCAAAAATTATATTTAATCAAATTATAAAGATCGTTATACGATGTAAAACAATCAAGGCGTATGCGGTACAATCGCCTTTGTGAGTACTTGATAAACGAAGGTTACATAAATGATGTCATTTGTCTTATATTTTCATTAAGAAAAAGGCAACATCAGAGTTTATTACACTCGCTGTTTATGTGGATGACAAAAATCTCATTGGAACTCCAGAAGAGGTCCAAAAGGCAATTGAATATTTAAAGAAAAAATTTGAAATGAAAGATTTTGGAAAGACAAAGTTTTGTCTTGATCTGCAGATTGAACATTTAGTAGACGGGATCTTCATCCACCAATTTGCCTATACTGAGAATGTCTTGAAACAATTTTACTCGGACAAAGCACATTCATTAAATAATCTAATGATTGTTCGATCACTTAAAGTGAGTAATGATTTATTCTGACCTCCAAAAGAAGGTGAAGAGATTTTTGGTCCTGAAGTACTATATATCGATGGTATCGGTACACTTATGTATTTTGCTAAATAGTGCAAGGCTTCATATAACCCATTTTGTTAATTTGCTAGCCAGGTACAATTTTCTTTCATGAAGACATTGAAACAGAGGTAAACATATATTGCGATATCTAAAGAGGCTATTGATATGAGTCTATTTTATACGAACAAAATTAGTCCAGATCTTGTTGGTCATGCAGATGCAGGTTCTTTATCTGAACCACATAAAGCAAAGTCTCAAACAAGCAATGTGTTTAGATACGAAGAGAATGCATATGGATGAGATCAGTGATACATTCCATCTTGAAGCTCGATATTGAGGTTCCCACAGTCATATTTGAAGACAGTGCAACATGCATAGTTCAATTAAAGAGGGCTTTATAAAAGAAGTTAGAACGAAGCATATTTCGCCAAAGTTATTCTTCAGACATGATCTCCAAAAATATGGTGATGTTGATGTACAACAAATCCGTTCAAGTGATAATTCAGCAGATTTATGCACCAAATCTTTACCAACTTCAATCTTTAAGAAGATGGAACACAAGATTAGAATGCAAAGATTGAACCAGTTAAATCGTGGTCTTCATCAGGGAAGTAAGAATACGCGTTGTACTCTCTTTTTTTTAACCAAAATTTTTATCTCATTAAATTTTTCCTGATAAGGATTTTAATGAGGCAACAATCATATTCGTATTCAATAAATATTTCATTACATAGGCATCTAAGAAGGTGTGTTGTAAATAGTAGATGCCATATGGCAAGAGGAATGCCATGTGGCATGCTCTTGATTTGATTTATTGCCACAAATATCCCACCTCTTCTAAGTGGATATATTTCACCACTTTGAATAGTCTATAAATAGCCAAGTATTATGTAGAAAAGAAAGGTGGGTGTGAAATATTAATAGAAAGATTCTTTGTTACATTTTACTTTGAGCTATATTTTACTTAGATTTTCTAACATTTATATATTAATTTAAAACTTCAAAATTTGAAAAGTCTACTTTATTTTTTAAGTTTTGTGTCACATTAAAAACCAGACGAATAAGTTAGGCTTCTCCAATAACTCCACTACCAAACATACACGTGTACTGTGCTTAAGCACTCCTCACTTTGACCCCCATATTTTCGTCAACCACGTCACTCTTTCTAATTCAAAAAAAAAATAAAAAAATTTCAAATACTCTCTCCCGAGTCTTTTATAATAAATTTTTAATTATATTTTTACTTTATTTATTACTTTAAATATATTAATTTTTTTTATTTTTCTTTCATGTTAATTGTATTTTTGCAAATTAATTTTAAGATATAATGTAATTATCGTTTACTAGAAATATTATAACAAAATAACTATAATATTTTTTATTTTCTTAATAAATATATCAAATAAAAAATATGATAAATAAAAACAAACCAAAAATATCTCACCGTTGTAGTTGCCCTTTTCCATCAAATCTACGAGACGGCTCATTTATTATCTAGGGAAAAACTGGTACTACACTCTCGAGTAACCCCACAGCTGCTCATAAGTATATACACCATCAGTAAAGCTAAAAGGTGAAGAAAATAAAAACTTTCTCTATTTTATGGGTCACTTATTGATAAAAAATGAAGTTAAAAAAATAACTAATGACATTGTAAAGTTTACAAAATATCCTTTTTAAAGTGGTTTTAATAATTATTTTTTGATTGTCTTTTTTTATTAGGTGGAACCCAACAAATACAAAATAAAGATAATGCCATTAAATAGTTATTAAGATGATATTCTTTTTGAAACGAATAAAAAATTAAATCAAGATACATAAAATGGGATGGAAAAAGTAGTAGTGACACAGTTCATATCAATGGCAGGCAACTTGTAATACTAAATGGGTTTTAACGACGAGGGTTGGTGTGGTGGTACAACATCTCACCCCTTGAGCAAGAGGTTGGGGGTTCGATTCCCAACTCTGATGAATGGAGCAAACTCTATGACCAGTTCCCTACCGCTTAGTGCGCTGACCAAAGCAACGGAGGATTAGTCTCACGACTGTCGGTTGTGGAGATACCTTGGGAAATTAAAAAAAAATACTAAATGGTTTTTTTTTCCGTCTCTATCTTGAATATTTGTGCTAGATTTTAACTTTCTATGTGCAACTATTGTGCAAATATTGCGCCAATATTGTTATCCCTGTGTTTACGTAAAAAGATACTATTTAATACTCTGAAGTAAATTTTAATAGAATTTACAAATCTTTACTTTATAAAGCTCATAATATTCCAATTTTTTATTTTATTTTTCAACTACGTGTGAATATATTCCTTTAATAAAAAGGTTCCAAACACGTGCACTGTGCTGAAGCAATCCTCAGCTTGACCCCCCAATTAACTTTCTTCAAGCACGTCACTCTCACTTCAAGCTTTCCGTACATTTTGTTTTATTTAGCCCATCTTAAGCCTGTTTAAAAATATTTATTAGAAAATTATTTTATTAAATTAATTTTACTAATTATTTTTAAAAATTCAAATTTAGTGATTAATAATTATTAAATGATAGAAATAATATTAAAAAATATAATAAATTTTTATGAAATAACTATTTTTAATAAAAGGTCAAATAAAATAAAAAGAAGAATGTAATTATCCTTCTGATCAAATCTACTAACCGGCTCATTTATCATCTAGGGATAAAATATTACTCACTTCGTCCTATTTTATGTGCTGCTTTTTGACTGGACATGAACTTAAAAAAACTAAGTGATGACTTTATAAAGTTTATAAAAATTATCCTTCTTAAAGTTGCTTTAATATTTAGTACTTTTTAATTGTTTTTTCTTATTAAGTTAAATTCAATAAGAATAAAATAAAAATGATGTCATTAAATAATTATCGAATAAGAAAATATGACATTCTTTTTTAATCAGATCAAAAAAATTAATCACATATAAAATGAGACGACAGAAACAGCAATTAGGCTCACTTGTGCATGTATAATAAGGGCATCTTTCATAATTTAGTGTTTAATTACATTTTATTTTTTATTTTTTTCGTAATTACATAAAATTTAGGATTTTGAACTGCTCATTCATTATTTGGGATAGCGATACATTACTTTTTAATATATAACTAATCAATCAAATTATTATATATTAGTAACACAACTATCATTTTGATAGATAAATCTTATGTATAAGACAGACAAATCTTCCCTTCAAGCTCGTTATCTGTAGGCATCATTGTTCCCCTATCCCGATCTTCTAGAAAATTGTACAAACTCAAACACAAATTGAAATTGGAAAAAATATATAAAATAACATATTTAATTATTAAATTATAAAAATTAATAACACTTTTATCAAATTACATTTTATAACATATGTATTTGTATGTATTTGCATTTTTATAGCAATAGTTTGCAAAAATACAAAATATGTATCGATCATAAGGGCAGTAAAAATCATATGTATTTGTATTTTTGTAGTAAAAGTTTGCAAAAATACAAAATATAACTTGCTATGTTATGTAATTATGAAACTATTGCTATGAAACTCATAATTAAGAGGATAAATATGTTATTTCTGAATTTTGCCCGTTGAAATTCTAAAAGAATCGAAACGGTAATTCGTTCAACTGAAGCAAGGAAAAATGAATCTTATGGGAAACCTAGAAGAACCAAATAATTTTTAATTTTTTTTTCTTGTATCTTAGAAGTTTTTTTTTTGCTATTTATATTATTTATTTTGGGAGAAAGATAAATGAGGAAAATTTAAAGCGTTGTATATATGGCTTTAGAGAGAGTAAGTGATCAGCAATGTATTCGAATGTTTTTGTATTTCGAATGTTCATGTATTGAGAGTAAAACAGAATAATTAAAACTATTTTATACAATTGAAATTTTAAATAATAATAGTAAATTAAAATATGATACTATTATTTAATTTATCCAATAATAACGCCACTGCTGCCTATAAATAGACACCACTACACCCAATCAACATAACCTACAAAGAAAGAAGAACAAAAGAAATACTGTGACAGTTCACTCAATGACAACTATTCAGTATGCCCTTTACAGTTATCAACACTACTTATATTTTACTCTCTTCATTGAATGTTTGCTACATATTCTTATAACTTTTTTTGTGTAAATATTGTGCAAATATCGTGCAGACATTATTATAGCTGTGTTTATGTAAATAATAATAATAATAATATAATAATAATAATAATAATAATAACAATAAATAAATAATACTTATATGTATTTAACTTTTGGTTATAGAGGTTAGATCTATGTGATACGGAGTAGGAAATGATTATAAATTGCAAATGCCCCAATTTTGGTTAATGTACACATTAGTGTATATCATGTTAGGAAAAATGCTACAATATTAATATAAAATTTAAATTAAAGTAATGAAAAAGTTATCACACAATCTATGTTGTGACAAGTCATTACTTTAAAGGTGATATTGGTCCGACTTCAGTACAAATTGTTATAGTCGCTAACTCTAGGGGTGTTCATGGGTTTGGTTAAAAATCAAATCGAACCGTAATTCGAACCAAACCAATTAAAAAAACAAACGTTTGATTTGGTTTAGTTAGGTTTGATTTTAAATTTTTAAAAATCGATGCTATTTGGTTTGGTTATGGTTTTACTTAAAAAAAAACCGTGAAAATAATCAAACCGAACCAATAATTTTTTTTTTTATATATATATATGTTATAATTATTTATATATAATTTATGAATAAAATATAAATATTTTATTAAATTTAATCTAAAACTAAATTTTAATCTATGTCTAGCCCAATCAATATTTTAGCCCAATTGCGCAAAGCCTCAAACTCAAGCTCAACTCTACCTACTATTACTAATAAGTTAACTCTGCAGTTCCTACCTCACTTTTTCTATTTCAGCTTTCACAATACGAGTTACCATCGTCCCTGATTCAAATGGTAGTTTTATGTCTCCTTGTTTATTCAATCGTTTCCCTATATGATTAGCTCACCTAGCTAGTCTAAAAAGTAAACAGATAACTCAAGTTTGCCCAACTCTGTCTCTTCTTGCAGTACACTGCAACAGAATACAAAACTCTATTTTACAATGTATATGTATGTGTTTGTATGTTGTTGGATAATCTTAGTGCCTACAATACAAAGCTGGTGCTTTTCATCTCAATGTTGGTTTTGTTTAATGTGTTTGTTCTGATTTTTAAGAGTTTATAGTGTTATTTGTCCATCACTGTACAAATATTTCATGAGAAATTGTTCAATGTGATACTCTTTTCTATGGGTTAAAAAAGGAGTTTATTCTAGAGATGGTTGGAGTAGGCTAGTCAATAATCAAAAAATCGAAAAATCGAACCAAACCGAACCAAACCGACAGTTATTTTCTTTTTTGTGGTTTGATTTGGTTTTAAAAATTTTAAAACTGACTAAATTGATTTTGGATATGATTTAATCCACTAACTGATCTAAACCGACCAATGAACACCCCTAACTAACTCCATATTTCATAACACTTTCAAATACGGGCATTTGTAGTTGATAGTTTAGAGATTGTTCAAATTAATTGCTCAAAAATTAACTTAGAGAAAGGAAAAGGAAAAAATATTTTCTTTTCCCTTTAAATCTAGTGATAAGGCATTTTATAAAATACCTTTTAAATTATATTCAAAACTTTAGTGACACTTCTAAATTTTGTATGAGTTTTATTATCCTTTAAATTTATTTTATTTAATATTTTTATATTTTTGTGTTGACGTGATTGTTAAATCAACACAAAAGGAGCACAAATATTTCAAAATATACCTTAAATTTTAGTGACATACTTAAAAAATTTAAGAATCCAATTATCACTTAACTCATTTTTGCTATATTTTATGCTCTCTTTTGTGCTGACTTGATTTGAACAACGGCAGAAAAGAGCAAAAATTATTTTAAGCAAATAAATTTTTCAGGATACTTGTGTCAAATCCCTTACGTCTAACCTACTTATGGATCGTTTGATTGGAACAAGTTATTTTGGAATTAATAATCTTGAGATTAGAATTTAGAAGGTTGTCTAAATTGACTTATTTTTAGAAATTTTTTATTTTTAAGCATTTCATAATTTTTGAAAGTGATTAACAAAGACACATACTATTAAGTATTTTACTTTAGACTTAAAAAGTTAAAAAAATAAAATCAGACATTAAAAGTAGGTATCAATCACCTTTTGACTTTTGGATTTTAGTTTATAAATCACTTTAAAAATGTTAATTCAAACAACTTTTAGGGGTGTTTGAATTGCCTTTTAATAAATAGTTTGTAAGTCAAAAGTCATAAATTGATAGTACTACTATACTTTTAACTTTTCGCTTATTTTGACATTTTTTGATTTAAAAATAAGTGCTTAAAAATATTTTTTAAATTTATCAAACACCATCACAATTTAAAAGTATTTAAAAGCTAAAAATAAATTAATTTAAACAACCACTTAGCTATTTCATTATATGTATAAAATAATTTATTCTATCACTAAAATATAAATAATAAGATAAATAGTCTCTTAATTTACTAATATCTCCAATCAAATATAAAATAAAAATAATATTATAATTTATTTCAAAATTATTACTTCCTCTGTATCATTATATGTGTCGCTATTTTCTTTTTAATCTATTCCAAAAATAATGTCATTTTTTTTTTTTTGATAATTATTTAATGACAACATCTTCATTTTTTTTAATAGGCTCCACTTAATAAGAAAAGATAATTGAAAAATAAGCTTTAAAAAAGATAATTTTATAAACTTTACAAAGCTATCACTCATTTATTAAATTATATGTCCGATCAACAAGCTACATATAAAATGTAACAGAGAGAATATAACTTATAGGTCACATCAAACAAACCGTTAATATCACAAGAAGCAAATTTTAATAGAATTTACAACGTTGACATTAGATCACAATATGCAAAAGAATCTCTTTATTTTTCAACATGTTAACAGATTCCTCTAATAAGAGATTCCAAACACGTGACTCTTCAGCTTGACCCCTCCATAAATTTTTCTTTAAACACCTCACTCTTCACTAATCCAAACACGCAACTGCTGTACGCCCAGTTCCATTTTACTTATAATAAAAACAGTTGTTTTAATTTATTTATCTAATTTATAAGATAAAAAAAATTAATATATATATTTGTAAGCAATATAATTTTATTAAATTTAAATTTTACAAAATTTGAATAATATTAAATTTAAAATAAATTAGTACCAAATAAATATTGTTGATTAATATAATTGAATTAATTAGTTAAGTCCAAGCATATATGGATTTAATTAAAGTCCAACCTCAATTGGGTTAGACCATTAATTTGGGCTACAAATGATAAACTCACTTTATCAAGTCCAAGATGTCATCATATTAATTTGGGCTACAAATGACTAAGCCCACTTTATCAAATTCAATATGTCATCATGTTCTAGAGGCCCAATTTGGAGCCACATGTCAAACGACGTAGCATGTCAAGTCAAGTGAAGGAGCCAATGAGACCATGCCACATGTCAAAATGATGCAGTAAATTAAAAAGCCCATAAAAGTGTCATGTCACTTAAATCTGATTGATCAAAGGGAGTTCATATTTATCAAGATCATATCACTTAAATTTGATTGGTCAAAGGAAGTTCATATTTATCATGACTCCTTACATCATGACTCCTTACATCCTACAACTATAAATAGGGGCCTCATAATTCAGAAAAGGGACCAACAAGTTTAACAAGAAGCAAGAAAGAGCTCGTGGATCAAAGCAGTAGATTTCTCTACAAATTCAAGAATTCAAGATCAGTTCATCAAGGTTCAAGATTAAGAATTCAAAGTTCAAGAACAAACTCACGATATCAAGATCAAGAGTTCAAAGTTCAAGAACAAGCTCAAGATTTCAAGATCAAGAGTTCAAGATTCAAGAACAAGTTCAAGCTTCAAGATCAAGACTACAAGCTCAAAGGCCATAGAATTCAAGTACAAGTCGAGATCAAGTTCACCAAGTCCTCAAATCAAGTTCATGTTCAAGATCAAGACCGCAAGATTCAAGAACAAGCTACCAACCCCTTGGATTCAAGCACAAGTCAAGATCAAATCCGTCAAGTTCAAGTTAAAGTTCAAGATCAAGCTTGAAGCCCTTGAATTTATAGTTGAAAAGGCGAATCAGAGGAACTATAGAGATTGTAACACTCACTTATTGAAATCAATAAATCGATTGTTGCAGTATTTTTTTTGTCTCGGTTATTTATTTTCGATCTTGAGAATTTTATTGTCCAACAAATTCTGACACGCCCAGTGGGACGATCTCTATTTCCATCTCAATTTTTTAGACTTTGAAGATTAAGAATGCCGAAATGACTTCCAAGAAGACCAACTCTCAATCAACTGCTTCCAAGGCCACTGATTCAAAGTTCTCTGCTGAAGTAGAAAGCATCCTCGGTGTTACTTTTGAAAGCATATGAGCTGTCACAAGGAGCAAGACAGGCTTGCTAGGACAACAAACACATCCAGTGTCGTCCATGCCAACTTTCGTTTTTGGATCTTCAACCCCAAAAGGAGTGAAGTCCAATACAAGTGCTTCGAAAGAAGGAAGCAGTGTCGCGGAATCGCTTAAGAAGACTCTAGCTCTACTTATGCATTTCGGTTCCAAATACTCTGGCGCAAAGAGCGATGGTTGTTCAACAAATGTGTCATCTCCACTTACACCGCATTAGCTGAGCACTTCAAAGATCAAATTATGCGATAATCCGTATTACTCTTCAACGTCTCCATTGATCATGCAAGAAATGGTGATTGATGCCTCGTGTATGGAAAAACAGCTTGCGTATCTTACAAAGGCAATTGAAAGCCTGACCAAATATGTTCAGAATCAAGATACTAAGATTGATAAGATAGTGGATAGGGTGGAAGGCCTGATAAACGGAGAATCTATCCATACACCGAGAAAATCTCCAGAGGATCATGAGACAAAACATCCTTTGAAGCAAACACCACCGACTAAAGAGGTACGGGTTTCTTCTGAGGGGATGATCCCGATTGAGCAATAGAAGAAATTCATCGAAGGGACCCTCAAAGACAAGTATGAAGTTGTCACCAAGTCTTCCCTTGCATATGCCAAGCCCTACACTGCGAGGATAGATAGCATCAAAATGCCTGCCGATAATCAACCGCCCAAATTTCAAAAAATTAAGGAAAAAGCGAACCCGAAACAATATGTCGCGTATTATGTTGAGACATGTAATAATGCTGGAACTTATAGTGACTATCTTGTCAAACAGTTTGTTTATTTCCTAAACAGAAATGCCTTTGATTGGTATACGGACCTTGAGCCTAACTCCAACGATAGATGGGAGCAATTGGAGCATGAGTTCCTGAATCGCTTTTATAGCACAAGGCGTACCGTGAGTATGGTAGAGCTCATAAATACTCGTCAAAGAAGGAATAAAACAGTCATCGACTTCATCAATCGATGGAGAAATGCGAGCCTAAACTGCAAAGATAGGCTCAGCGAAGCTTCTGCAATAGAGATGTGCATCCAAGAAATGCACTGGGAGCTTCTCTATATCTTGCAAGGAATCAAACCAAAATCCTTTAAAGAGTTAGCTACTCGTTCTCAGCATGCCTTTTGCTGGGAAGGGAGGAGCGCCTATCCATGACCCTCGAAAGGGAAAGAATAAGCAGGAACCTAAAAGATGGGGTAAGTTTGTCGCCAAAAATGATAACAAAGAATCCATGAATGTCGACGTGTCTCCTGTGAAGGTCACCGCGAAGGTGAGCAAGAAGCAAAGCATGAAGACTACTTCTTGACCAGGTCCAAATCAGAAGTTGGCTTTAAAGGAGATGCAAGAAAGGAGTACTCTTTCCTTGATTCTGATGTTGTTGAGATTTTTGATAAACTTCTTAAGCATAAACTTATTGTTTTACCAGAGATGAAGCGTCTCGATAAAGCTGGAAGGACCAATTACCCAAATTATTGCAAGTATCATAGCCTTTTGGGTCACCCTCTGAAAAAGTACTTTGTCTTTAAGGACAAAGTCATGCAATTAGCAAATGAGAAGAAGATCTTTCTCGATGATGAGACAATCATTTCTCATCAAATCTCTATTATTTTTGGCTCGCTCGATCTGGTCCAAATATGTGTTGAAGGGCATAATAAGAGGCTATTAGAGCATGACAAGTCTTCAGTTGGCGAAAGCAATGATGAAGGTTGGAATCTAGTAACTAGGCGCAGATATAGGAAGACGAGTCCACGAAAGGAGTCATTCGAGAAACTAACTAGGAGAAAGATGATAAGGAAATCAATGAAGCAAAGGTTGGTCGAGCTTTCAAAAAATACGAGGGTAATGGAGCTTCACCATCAGAAATCTCGGCGTCCGATGACTTTAGAGGAATTCTTATCGAGTTGGTTCCATGTAAAGACTGCCCAAGTCAACCTTGAGGCATTTTGTTTTAATATTTCCAAAGAGTTGGCAAAGGGTGAAAATATATCCATAAAAGTTCCTTCATCCTCTGAACCGCTTGCTGAACCTCTTGGCCAAGAGGCACATATATGTGATACAAAAATCATATTCACAAATAACAATCTTATGCTTGGTGAAGCCCTACACAACCGTCCCTTATACATGGTGGGTCAAATTCTAGGAAAGAAGTTCAATAGAATCTTGTTAGATGAGGGATCTGGAGTCAACATCCTCCCCATCCACACTATAAAGGAACTTGGAACCTTTACTGATGAACTGGACAAAATTCGTATAATGATCCAAGGTTTTAACCAAGGGGGCCAGAGGGTCATGAGATCTTTCAAGTAGGGGATTCGTATGGATGATTTTCGATCAGATCCATTGATGCATGTGGTTGATGCCAAAACTTCATACAATATATTGCTAGGTAGGTCTTGGGTGCACGGGAACAAAGTTATCTTGTCCTCTTACTATCAATGTTTGAAGTACCTGGAAGGTGGAGTGGAACGAAAGATAGTAGCTGATAATTAGCTATTCACTGAAGTTGAATCACACTTTGCCGATGCAAAATTCTACTTAAAGAACTATGTCGTGAATGAAAAAAGGGTTGATGATTTCACCATGGCCAAGTGTGATGATCTTGCAAACAAGAAGGTCGTGGTGACTGTTGAAAAAGATACCACCAAGAAGCCTTTCTCCACTTCAAATAAAAAAAGTATTGCTCCTATGAAAAAGAAGGCAACTCCTATTCTTCGCTACGTACCGAAGGAAAAGAAAGAGAAAGATCACTCGTTTGATGCCCAAGATAATGTGCTAAAGGGGCTAAGTTTAACTATTAGGAAGATTGACGCAATAAATCCATCCTCAAGGTTTCTTGGAGAAGCTATGACTCAAAATCCGCCACAAGATATGACACTCCCTACGAAGCGTACAAAAGAGGGCTTCGATCCAAATGCATACCAGTTATTTATAAAGGCTGTAATAATACTAATGAGCCATTAATGTTGGGTAAATTTCTATCAGAAGGTACAATAAGGCAAGCATGTGAAAGCCTAGGATACACACAACCACCTCCAATTCACATCTCCTTAAGAAGCACGGTTAGTAACTATATCACTGTAGAAGAAGAGTCTACCGCATCCAACAAAAAGACTTATGTCTTTGACCGACTTGGAGAATCAACTGCAAGAAATTCTGTGTTCGAGAGGTCAGGTCCTCTAAATAAGAAGAGAAGTAACAAGCGTCGGATAAGTCATCAAAGTACGACCATGCACTTCTCGCCTAAAATCCAGAAGGATTTCTAAACTTTGATTCCTTCTAGAATGAGGCGGCATACGAAACTGGTGGTTTCATAAAACAAGGAGTTAAAATCAAAGGCTCATACTGTGGTTTATATCAAGGAAAACGAGGAAGATAAAGAAAGTGTTGGCTCCTCATATCATGTTACGGCCTAAAATGAGAATGAGGCCTCCTCCTAAATAAAGGTTGACGAAGAGATGGAAGATACTTTCTGGTGTCACCACATATCCACAACGACGATGATTCTTAAGAGGAGAAAGATACTGGATATGCTCCATCTCAACTTAAAGGAGTGAAGGCCACGATAAATCCCCTAGAAAGAAGTTAATTTTGGAACCAATGAAGACCCAAGACCAACTTACCTGAGTGCGTTTCTAGAGATGGAGGAAGAAATCGCGTATATGGATATACTCAAAGAATATATGGATGTCTTCACTTAGAGTTATAAGGAAATGCCTGGCTTAGATCCAAAAGTAGTGGTCCATCAGTTGGCGGTCAAGAATGGCGCTCGTCCTGTTAAGCAAGCTCAAAGGCGTTTTAGGCTAGAATTGATTCCACTAATCGAAAATGAAATCAACAAACTCATTGAAGTTGGATTTATTCGTGAAGTCAAATATCCCACGTGGATTTCAAGTATTGTTCCAGTATGAAAGAAGAATGGCCAAATTTGAGTTTGTGTCGACTTTCGAGATCTCAATAATGCATGCCCTAAGGATGATTTTCCAATCCCCATACCAAAGTTGATGATTGATGCCACCACTGGTTATGAGGCAATGTCCTCCATAGATGGTTCATTCGATTACAACCAAATCCACATGGCGCTAAAAGATGAAGAGCTCACTGCATTTCGTAAGCCCAAAGGTATTTATTGCTACAAGGTGATGCTTTTTGATTTGAAGAACGCTGACGCTACTTATCAAAGGGCTATTCAAAACATCTTTGACGGCCTACTACATAAAAATATTGAATGCTACGTGAATGATCTAGTGGTAAAGTCAATAAAGAGAGACGATCACTTAAAAGACCTAAAAATGGTGTTCGAGTTACTTCGAAGATCTCAACTTACGATGAATCCATTGAAGTGTGCCTTCGGAATTACATCTGAAAAGTTTCTTGGCTTCATTATGCGACACCTAGGAATTGAAATTGATCAAGCCAACGTCGATGAAATTTTGATAATACCCGAGCCTCGAAACATTCATGAGTTAAAAAGCCTTCAAGGAAGGCTAGCATATTAAAGGAGGTTCATCTCAAACTTGGTCGGAAACTGTCAGCTATTTAGTCGTCTCATGAAGAAGGACACTCCCTTCGAATGAGACCAAGCTTGTAGTAATGCCTTTGAGAGTATCAAATCAGACTTAATGAAGCCACCAGTTCGTGCGTCACCCATACCTGAATAATCATTGATACTATACATCGTGGCAAAAGAGAGGGCAGTTGGAGCACTACTGGCTCAAGAAAATAGTGAAGGCAAAGAAAACTCCATTTACTATCTGAGTAGAATGATGACACCAAATGAGCTGAAGTATTCTCTGATTCAAAGGCTATGTTTGGCATTGACTTTCTCTATCCAAAAGATGAAACACTAGTTTCAAGTTTATGTTGTCCGTCTTGTGTCCAGGGCAAATCCCATCAAGTTTCACTACTAGAAATTCGCTATTTTCCGACTGAAAAAAGTAGTCGGAAATTTCCGACTACTTCGGTCGGAATTTTTTTTATATTATTTTTCATAAAATATTTTTTCAATACATTTTGTGACAAAAATAGTCAGAATTTTTGGCGGTAAATTCTGGAAAATATAAATTCCGACTACAGTAGTCGGAATCACTAATAAATCAATAAAATTAATAATTAATTTAATATATTTCCGACTACGGTAGTCGGAAATATAAACAATTAAATAAATATAATTCTAAATATATAATAAGTCCTTTATACGAAAATTACATAATTATTTAAATAAATTATTAAATAAATATTTCCAATTACGGTAGTCGGAAATACTAATAAATAAAGAAAATTAATAATAATTAAATATATATCCGACCACCGTAGTCGTAAATATAAATAATTAAATAAATATATTACTAAAATAAATTATTAAACATATCTTTTCGACTACCGTAGTCAGAAATATAAATAATTAAATAAATATATTAATAAATATATAATCAGTACCAATATATTTCCGACTACTGTAGTCAGAAATATAAATAATTAAATAAATAAATTATTAAATATATATTTTTGACCACTGTAGTCGGAAATATAAAGATTAAATAAATATATTATTAAATGTTTAATCTGATCTTTATCCAAAAATTAACTAATTATTTAAATAAATTATTAAATATGTATTTTTCAACTACAGTAGTCAGAAAATTTAAATAATTTGATTTATTAAATTAATTTCCTACTGAAGTAGTCGGAATCTTATATTTAGTTATTAAATACATTTATATATTCGGAAATACTAATAGCTAAATAAATATATGACTAAATATATATTTATATCGTTATATAGAAATTATAGAAATTAGATAATTATTTAAATAAATTATTTCCAGTATATTTTCGACCATAGTAGTCAGAAATATATAGTCAAATAAATAAATTATAAAATATATATTTCCTACTACTGTAGTCAGAAATACTAATAACTAAATAAATGTATGACTAAATATATATTCATATCCCTATATAGAAATTAAATAATCATTTAAATAAATTATTACCATTATATTTCTGACCATAATAGTCGGAAATATATAATCAAATAAATAAATTATTTAATATATATTTTCGACTACTGTAGTCGAAAATACTAATAGCTACATAAATGTATGACTAAATCTATATCTATATCCTTGTATAAAAATTAAATAATTATTTAAATAAATTATTACCATTATATTTGCGACCATTATAGTCGGAAAAATAAATAATCAAATAAATAAATTATTAAATATATATTTTCGAATACTATAATTGGAAAAACTAATAGCTAAGTAAATAATTGAATAAATATATTATCATACATTTAGAAAATTAATAATTTATTAAATATGATTAAAATATTTCCGACTATTGTAGTTGAAAATATTATAAATAACTAAATATATTAAATTTATTTCTGACGAATGTAGTCGGAAATCTATATCTCTCAAAAATATATAATCAAACCAATACCTTACAACCCCTCTGTCTAAACCCTGGTTCATAATCAGACAGATAATACTGCAACTCGACTGCTTGAAGGCGACGGTGACTTGGTGGTGACGACGGTGCCGGTGCCGGCGAGTTTCGATTCATTGAGACTAAATCCCTAGCTCTTCATCAATGAAGCTCTCAATTTCGTCTATGATTTAGTGGACGATGCCTTTGATTTTTTCCACCAGTATGTATTACTAACTACTTCCCCTTTTAATAGTCTAACTAACTTTTGGTCCAACTGCCTTTTCCTTTCAATTATACTGCTTTTTTTTAAACAACTTATGGCGCTTTGCTGTACAGAGGCAGCAAAGGTTTTAAAAACAGAAGAAACAGATAGATCTGAAGCTCTGAAAAAGGTTGGTGTTCATTACTTTATCTGTCACAATTTATGCGGTATAGTTGAAATTTGAAAAATAAACTAAATGTTTTAGTATAATCTCTTCATAAGCCTTTTAAAATTTTAATTTGCTAGTTATTATGATTTGCTAGTTGCTGGAAGGGACACTACGAGTGCAACTCTCACTTGATTTTTTTGGTTCTTGGCTAAAAATTCCTTAGTAGAGAAAAAGATTAGAGAAGAGATTCAACAACAATTGCATGTTAAAGAAGATGAAAACCTCAAGTATTAAATGACTGCTTTGTTGTGTCAAAGAAATTCAATTTGTACTTAATGACTAAAATCAGGACATACAAGACTTTAAACCTAATTATTGACCAAAAAAGTCAGAAGAAAAGGGTTTTGTATCATGTTCAGAAACATGTAATTATACATTTGATGATTTGGTAAGAGAACAACTTTATTCGGATTTTCTAAAAGAGCTAAAGATTATTTGCTACACATACATAAGACATATATAAACTAAGACATACACATGTTATACCTTTTTTACAACCTTAACCGTCATACCATTTTTCACTTGCATGATAATAGAAGTAGTGGGAGAAACATTTTCTGGTTCTAGTATTTGGATATTGTAGTTGTGTATGATGATGGTTGCCATTATTTTCATCTGAGTGAATGTCATTTTCTTCCCTAGACAAGTTCGCGGAACTGGGTTAAATGCTGAAAATTTGAAAGAACCATTCTTGTTATTGGACTAACACGGTGATTGTTGACATCTAATTTTTGCCCTCCACGATTAAATTTAATCCTGAGTTTCTTCAGTTCTTCATAAAACAAAATAATTATTTCATCCAAATAAAAAAAAAATTTAAAATATTTTTCGTACTTGATTTTGTCATTTTAAGTAGCGATTATATACTATCGTGTTCAGTTATACGAGATTATATAATTTGTTACTTAAATATTTATTGATAAAATATCGAATTTAATTAAGGTTTATCTTGAGAATAAATTCAAATGATTAAAATCTTAATTTAAATATAATTTATTCTCAAAAATAATTTATTTGGATAAATATGCATTCATTTTATTAAATCAAAAAGCTCGAGATTAAAAAAAAGTATTAATTCTTATTGAATTTTAATTTAATTTAGCCAATCTATTAGATTTGACCATAATTGAAAATTGGTCATAATTGCAATGCAATTCGTCAATTAATTTTTAATTTGGTCAAAATAAATAAATATGGTTAAATTTTAAATTTCAGTTGGGGTTATATTTTAAATAACCCCAAAATTCTCAAGAACTCTCATAATTTTTATCCAATTTCCACAAAAAATAAATTCAAACTGTACTATTCCCCCAACTTTGTCCTTTTCCAATTTTGAAATTCAAAGATTGTACTACATTGTACTATTTTCCCCCACATTATCTTCCACCTCACCTTATCTTTAATTTTTACATTCCAAAAATCTCCTAAATGCTTTTTCTCCCACATTGGTAGATGACAAGAAATAAATCTCTATCCTTTCCTATAAATACTTTTCTCCCACATTGGTGGAAAAAAAGAAAAAAATATCCCATTCTCTCCCATAAATACTACCACTACTTTGGTAGAGAGAGGAGGGAGAAGGAAGAAAAAAAAAAGGCTAGAAAGGGAAAAAAATCCTTTTGAGCAAAAATAGTTATTTTTATTTAGTAAAAAATATTGTTTCATAAAGTTGATCGGCTAATCAGAATTTTTGAGTTGCCGGCGACGTTTTTCGGTGGTGGTTGATTTCAACGAAGCTCGTAGTCTCATTTTGCTGACCCCAAAAGGTAAACACACCTTTTTTTTTATTATTTTAGTTTTTATTATCGTTTTTCTCTTCATCTTTTTTCTTCTTCGTAGTTCGTAGATATAATTTTATTTGTTGGGATTGTATGTTATAGATGGCCTTGAAGGCCCTAGGACGTTGTGGTATTGATATTCTAATGATTTTCATGTTCATGATATAAAAATGAGCTAGCAATAGTTGTGTGTGTCTTTTTTGACTTTATTCTTTGATTATTTTAGATAAAGTTTCAATCTTTGCTTAAAAGATGTATTTATGTTTTTTTTTTTTAAACTCATTGTTGTTGGATACATTTGTTTTTAGTACGTAAAGTTATTTTCTTTATATTTAGAAGAATAGTTAATGTTGAATGTTTAGCCTTTTCACCTTATTCTTTGATTATTTGAATAAAGTTTAGATCTTTACTTGAAAAACGATACACATGTCTTGTTTAAACTTATTGTTGGTAGATATATTTGTTTTTAGCATGTAAAGTTATTTCCTTTATGTTGAAAAGAATAAATAATATTGATTTTTTCTCTTTTTTTACTTTATTCTTTGATTATTTTGGATAAAGTTTAGATCTTTACTTGAAAAACAATACCCATGTCTTGTTTAAACTTATTGTTGGTAGATATATTTTTTTTAGCATATAAAGTTGTTTATTTTATGTGGGAAGAATAGTTATTATTATTTGTTGCGCCTTAATAAAAATAGTAATTAGTTAAGTCAAGAATTTGTCATTTGCTTACTAATTATTTTAATGGATTTCAAAACCCTCATATAAGATATGAAGTGCTAGCTTTATTTTTCATCCAAGATGTTTATTCTTCTTTGTTCGCATGTTGTCTTTTCAAAATGATAAGAAAGTTCGAACTTTTGCAGCTAAATAAAATTATTTGGATATTTTTGACTCATGCATAGTATGATTGTGAAACTTTTACTTTGCATTTTTTATTTGTCGACTCTCATTCTTGTGCTAGTGTGCTTATTCTTGTCATTCAAAAATTGGTTCTTGATAGTTTCTTTTACTTTGAAATATGTCACTTTTATGCCTTGAACATATATTAATTTCTTTATCTTTTCTTTGTATGCAAGAAATATCTCGAGTCCAAATGGACTCCTCTCCTCCTGCATTTCGAAATGGGTAAATGAGACTCACCTCTTCAAAAGTCAAAATTTCCATAAAACAGAAATGGCGACTCTGCTGGGGATCTAACTATGTTCTAACCAAATGTTTTATTTTGTCTTTGATTAACTGTTTATGTGTTTCGATTATGTAAAGTTTAATTATCGCATCTCATGGCATTTCCTGCATCTTATAAACTGTTTTTGGGTTTAGTGGATGTCCCGGCCCTTGTTGTTCAATTCCAAAATGTGTTGGAAATACGAACAGCTTATCAGCACGTGAGTCATCTAACGCTGTTTGTATTTTCAAATTCAAGTTGTCCGCTTGCGAACCAATGTCCAAGCCCACTCTAGACACCGAGGATAGAACGAAACCAAAACCCTATTTTCGGCATGTGCCTAGGAAGACCCAATATACAAGCAGGGTATTGGGCCCATTAGAAAACCTGCCCTATGTCTATTTGACCCCGAGTCAATCACAGACGAACCATGCTTATGTGTTGAAGAAATATATGCTTGTCTAAATTCAACCCATTATCCTTTGGGGTCGGGGAAAGGCTTATTTTGTCTTCTTTTATGTAGATATGGCTCAATTGCATTCTCGTAAAAAGTTCAAGATGGTCACCAAACCCGACGATTATCTGAAACTGTGGTGGAATTACATGGGTACATAAGAGAGAAAGATTGTTAGAACACACATTGGGCATCTTCCTTCTTTGATCGAGATGGACGCTTGGCCCGAAATGATCCATGTACTAACAACTTTTTGGGATGATTAGAACATGGTATTTCTCTTCGGGGATGTTGAATTGACCCCCACCATTGAAGAGGTATTGATTTGCTACGAGAGTATGGAAATATGTTTTAAGAGAAAGGAGACACCGGATAAGAATATTTTAGTCCCGGATGTGTGGGATTATCAAAAGATCAAGGAAGCATTTTTAACTGATGACGACACCTGGATAGGAGAACGGGATGGAACAAATAGCACTTTTCGTGAGTTGTACCGTCGGTTCGGAAGATTCAACTCTTTTCACAAATTTGGGCATAAATTGGAGTCGGAAGTAAAATGGAAGGAAACGAGAGCTTTTGCATTCTCGGTAGGCCTACTTGAAACCATGGTGTTCCCGCTGGGGGAAAATGGCACAATTCATCCGAGGGTTGTCACAGTGACCCATGCACTCCTCTTTGGAATGGAATACAATTCTAAAAAAGTATTCCACAACTTAGCCCCCATGATTGTCGCCGACATATATCGCGCTTTGGGAAGATGTCAAGTCGAGAATCATTTCTTTCAAGGCTGCAACCTTATATTACAATGGTAGATGATGACATTTGGTGAAAAATCCTAGAACGGCGCAACCTAATCACAAAATAAGGAGAAATCTGCTAGAATCGCATGACATGTGGTTATTTTTACACAAGTTCAAAAGGGAAGCATCCCACGAATTTTGGTTTAAGACTCTTGGAGAATTAAGAGATGGCGATGTTCAATTGTCCCTTAACTATCTTCGTTCAGGGAAATACATCATTCGAGGGGGCGAATGGCCTTTTTTAGTGCTCCCGGGTCTCAGGGGTACCCTCCACTACAATCCTGGCAGAGTTCTTAGGCAATTTGAGATCAAGCAGGAGACACCTCAAATCGATTCTATGCTCAGATTCTTCAATGAATATGATGAAAGTAAGCCCTCGCTCAAAGACTACATGATAAATGGATGGAGAAGGAAAAAGTGGGTAGAAGTCTCTTTTCGTATAAGGTATGAACATGAAGTCAGCGACACTTACAAGGAGTGGGTGAAAAAGAGCCTTGTCGAAGCATTGAATCCGGGACCAAATGTGCCCACTCGGGTTGCGGATGTAGAATCCAAGCATCAAATTCGGCTTCACAAGCTACAAGATGAGTTTTAGAAAAGTGAAACTGCACACCGGCAGATGCACATGGAAGACGCTTTGACCATACATACATTGAGGGAAGAGTTGAAAAGAGCTAGGCAAGATGCTGATGATGCCAGGCAATGCCTAATCGATTTGGATGATAGCATGGCCTCCCAACTCGACAGCATAGGATAAATGACTTACGACTGCAGGGGAAAATTATGCGAGAGTCACCTTATCATCAATAGGTATCAAATAGCACATGAGGTAAACAAAGCAAAGAAGGCGAAAGCAGACAAAGAAGCCTTCAGTAACTAGCTTTTCTATTCTTCCCTGCACGGGAACTTATCTTCTTTCATGTTATTTCCCCTTTTCCCTAAAATTGTATCCCTATTGCGTTATCTTTTGTAGGCATTTATGCCCCTTTTGTGTCTATATAACCCCCAGCGTCCAAACCACAAAAAGAAACCTCCCTGAAACTTCACCCCACTAGCTGAAAGTCGCACCTAATTGTTTGAAAGATTGAAGAATACAGGTCATTTGCAACCAGTACAACCAAAGCCTGTCAATCCTAGCTCTCGGTTTTATCACCCTGATCAAAATTGTACTTATCATTTAGGGGCAACATGGCATAGTTCCGAGGACTGTCTTATCTTGAAACACAGAATCTGAGATCTGATTGATCAAAAGGTCATCACGCTCCAGGCACTTACTCCAAATGTTAGCAGTAGTCCATTGCCCAATCATAGTGGATCTACAGTTAACATGATTGAAATAGTAGGCGAATGGGCATCTGGCAAGACCATTACTGAGGTGAACTCCAAAAAGCGCAAAAGGTCGAAAGAGGTAAGAAAGATAAAGAAAACTGTAGCTGCCTTTAGTATCAGCGAGAAAGCCCCATTTATAGTGATGATTGCACCGACTCAAGTGTACGCTCCCCCTCCAATGAAGGAATTTATTGTGCAAACCCCAGCTGCCCAGGGGATGACGCGATCAGGACGATGTTTCATCCCTGAGGAATTGACCAACAATAAAGATTCACAGAAAAGGCCAATCGTTGAAGTAGAGGCTGAGGAATTTTGGAGGCATATGGAACTAAAGGATTACTCAATTGTCAAACACTTGCAGAAAATGCCGGCCTAAATATCTATCTTGGCATTGTTATTGAGCTCGCAACACCATCGACAGGCTCTATTAAAGGTCTTGGAGGAAACGTATGTTCCCGCAGGAACGAGCGTTGAGAATTTGGCTGCGATGATAGGGAACGCTGTGGGGAACTATCGCATATCATTCAGTGACGAAGAGTTGCCATTTGAAGGAGTAATGTACAACAAATCCATGCATGTCACCATCATTTATCGAGATTATGCAATTAATCAGGTATTAATAGACGACGGATCTGGTGTGAATATTTATCCCCTTTCCACGCTGGTCCAAATGGGCTATGATCTGGGGAAAATTTGTCAAAGCCACGTAAATGTGAGAGCATTCGATGGAGGGTGGAGAGATACCATAGGAGAGATTGATTTGCACATCCAAATGGGGCCTGCTGAGTTTAAGGCTAAGTTTTATGTTATGGATATCCATCCTAGCTACAACCTGCTTTTGGGAAGACCATGGATACACGGGGCAAAGGCAATTTCATCACCCCTTAATCAATTATTGAAGTTTATTTGGAAAGATCATGAAGTAGTCGTCCAAGGAGATGGAAGTCGAGCGGACAGTCCCAATGGTTATGTGCTGGTGATTGAAGATGTTCCAAAAGGTAGTAGTTTCTATACAATCGAAATTGTAAATGCTGCATAAAGAGATTCGACACCCAAAATATCAATGCCTTCTGTCTATAAATTGATTGCAACTGTGATGTTAACAAATGGGTTCGAACCTGGTCGAGGCTTGGGCAACATTTTAAGAATGAGCCAGAAAAGAGTGTTTAGGCCCTTGCCACTCCTGTTCCAGTCATTTCCCGAACGAGAGATGTCAGATGATGATGTTCTTGGGGATGGGATAGCAAATTTGTTTGAAGGATGCAATGCTATCCCAGAAGATATCTCAGAGCCCAGCGGGGTGAAGCAGATTGCGCGAGGGAAGGATTTGCAAAATTGGACCTATACTCCACTCATAACCCATCACCCGTCGTAGTAGATTAAAGGGCAATTACTAATAGTTTTGAAATTGGTGATGATCCAGAGGAGGCCCCGCGATCCATCTTTTATATCTCAAAACATTATTTTCATATCTTACTGCTTTCAAAAAAGGCAGGGGCTTGTATTTGTGCAAGTTACAAACCATGGTGTTGTAATTATTTCTCAAATTTCAATGAAAAGGCCTTCATTTATTTGGAAAACTATATTAGTTCTAAAACGCTCCTAGTCATATGTTTTGTTATTTTTTTATTAACTAACTTAGTTTGTTTGTCCATTACAGTAACAGTAGCTTAAAACTTGCCAATGTTGTGTCATGTGAAAGCCTAAACGAACAAAATGAAGGGGACAATGATTGTTGGAAGGACGATGACGCGGAACGGTTAGTTGAAGATATGGAGGAATTTGAGAATCGCCAAAAACCCAATCTGGAAGAAACTAAAACAGTCAACTTGGCAGATCACGATGAAATCAAAGAGACCAGTATCAGTGTCCACCTTTCGGCGCCACAAAGGGAAGAGCTCATCCACCTGTTGCGGGAGTATATCGACGTGTTTGCTTGATCCTATGATGATATGCCAGGGTTGAGCACCAGCATTATCACATAATTTGTCGATAAATTCCGAGTTTGATCCAGTCAAGCAAAAAATAAGAAAATTCAAGCCAGATTTAAGTCTAAAGATCAAGGAAGAAGTGACAAAGTAAATTCGGTCTAAGGTTGTTGAGGTCACAAAATATCCGACATGGTTGACCAACATCGTCCCTATGCCAAAGAAGGACGGCAAGATTCGAATTTGTGTTGACTATAGAGACTTAAACAGAGCTAGTTCTAAAGATATTTTTTCGTTAACCAACATCCACATTCTCATCAATAACTGTGAGAAACATGAAATGTAGTCATTCGTTGATTGTTTCGCCGGCTATCATCAGATACTGATGGATGAAGAAGATGCAGAAAAAATGGCTTTTATTATGCCCTGGGGTGTTTATCACTATAGGGTAATGCCGTTTGGTCTCAAGAACGCAGGTGCAACATATATAAGGGTCATAACGATGATTTTCCATGATATGATTCATAAGGAGATTGAGGTGTACGTGGATGATGTAATTATCAAATCCCGTGAGAGTTCGGATCATTTAACTCATCTAGAGACATTCTTCAACAGATTAAGAAGGTACAGTTTGAAGTTAAATCCTGCTAAGTGTGCTTTTGGTGTGCCATCAGGAAAGTTGCTGTGGTTCATAGTTAGCAGAAAGGGGATCGAGCTAGCCCATCCAAAATCAAGACAATTCAAGACTTGCCACCGCCGAGGACCAAGAAAGAAGTTATAAGTTTCCTGGGTCGTCTGAATTACATTATTAGATTCATCGCTCAATCAACAGTCATATGTGAGCCAATTCTCAAGATGTTGAAGAAAAATGCACTAAATAAGTGGATAGAAGAATGTCAGAGAGATTTTGATCGCATTAAGGAATACTTGTCTGCACCACCAGTTTTGGTCCCATTTAGAGAAGGAATTCCATTATTGTTTTACCTATCAGTCTCAAGAAATGCTTTCGGATGCATCCTCGGGCAACATGATAAGATCGGTAGGAAAGAGAAAGCCATTTACTACTTGAGTAAAAAGTTCACACCATATGAAGCTCGTTACACTCTTATAGAAAGGACATGTTGTTCTTTGACTTGGACGACACAAAAGTTGAGGCATTATCTGTCGTCCTACACAACTTACCTCATCTCGAGAATGGATCCATTGAAGTATATATTCCAGAAGGCAATGCCTACAGGAAAGCTATCCAAATGGCAAATGTTGCTGAGTGAGTTTGACATTGTGTATGTAACCCAAAAAGCAATCAAGGGGTAAGCCGTAGCAGATCATTTGGCTGAAAACCCAGTTGATGAGGAATACGAGCCTCTTCGGACATACTTTCTAGACGAGGAAGTTTTGTTCGTAGGAGAACATATCACGAAAATCTACCCTGGATGGAGGCTATTTTTTGATGGGGCGGTCAACTTTAAAGGTTCAGGAATTGGAGCAGTTTTGGTGTCAGAAATGGGCCAGCATTATCCTGTAACTGCTAAGTTACGTTTTCCATACACCAACAACATGGCTGAATATGAAGCTTGTATCCTGGGGCTTAAATTGGCACTTGATATGGGTGTTTGTGAATTGCTAGCCATCGGGGATTCAGATTTTACTGATTCACCAGGTACGGGGAGAATAGGCGGTAAAAATGTCCAAGATTACTCCTTATGTGGAGCTAGTGTAAGAATTATGCGAAAGATTCAAGGATGTTGATTTCATACATATCCCACGGGCATAAAACGAGTTTGTTGATGCTTTGGCCACGATATCTTCCATGATTCATCACCCGTATCAGAGTCACATCGATCCTCTGGAAATAAGCCTGAAGGAGCAACCCGCGCATTGCATACACGTGGAAGAGGAGCCTGATGGAAGGCCTTGGTACTATGACATTAAGAGGTATTTGGAATCTGGAATATATCCCAAAGAGGCTAGTAACAACCAAAAGAAGACAATCCGGAGTTTGACAAAGAATTACTTTCCAAGTGAAGAAATTCTTTTAGGAGGACTCCTGATTTGGGATTCCTAAGATGCGTCGATGCGACAGAAGCTAATAAGTTGATAAACGAGGTACACGTTGGAGTTTGGGGGCTCCATATGAATGGGTTTGTCCTTGCCAGAAAGATCCTAAGAACCGGTTACTTCTGGATAACTATGGAAAATGATTGTAGTAAGTTTGTGCAGAGATGTCCAAAATGTCAAATACATGGAGATCTAATTCGAATGCCTCCACACGAGCTTCACGCAATGAATTCTCCTTGTCCTTTCATAGCTTGGGGCATGGATGTTATCGGACCAATAGAGCCATCGGCATCGAATGGACATAGATTTATTTTAGTCGCCATCGATTATTTCACTAAGTGGGTTGAAGCTGCTTCATACAGAGCTGTCAATAAGAAAATGGTTGCAGATTTCGTCAGGAATAACTTGATTTGCCGATTCGGAGTGCCGAAATCAATTATTACTGATAATGGGGCAAACCTAAACAATCACTTGATGAAAGAAATTTGTGATCAGTTCAAGATTGTGCATCACAACTCGACAACATACCGTTCCCAAATGAATGGTGACATAGAAGCTGCTAACAAGAATATCAAGAAGATCTTGTGAAGGATGGTCGAAAATGATAGATCATGGCACGAGATGTTACCTTACGCGTTGCTAGGGTATCAAACAACGGTTCGAACCTCCACAGGAGCAACTCCCTATTTACTAGTTTACGGGAATGAAGCTGTGATACCTGCTGAGGTTGAAATACCTTTCCTAAGAATTATTCAGGAAGCTAGACTGAGTAACGAAAATGGGTCCGTGCTCACTATGAACAATTCATGTTAATTGATGAAAAGAGAGTGGCGTTGTATGCCATGGTCAGCTGTATCAACACAGGATGGTTCGTGCCTTTAGCAAGAAGGTAAGAACTCGATCATTTGAAGTGGGGCAACTGGTTCTCAAATGAATATTCCCTCACCAAGAAGAGTACAAGGGCAAGTTCGATCCAAACTGGCAAGGGCCATACATAGTTCACAAGGTGCTATGTGGAGGAGCTCTGATTTTTTCTGATATGGATGGCACAGAGTGGACCAAACCAATCAATTCTGATGCGGTAAAGAGATATTATGTTTGAATGACGTTCTAGTTTTTGTGTTTTCTTAGGTTGTTTATAATCACCTTTGTAATAATGTTGTTTGCTAGTGTGTAACTGCCTAGAATCCTTTCTCTTTATGCACGAACTATATTTGACCCGAATTCCCAAGAAAGGGATACGTAGGCGGCCTATGTCGGCTTCGGTCAACCCCTTAGGAAAATTTATCCTTTCCCCCCTATGTATGAACTACGTGATGACCTGAATTCCCAATAAAAGGGATACGTAGGCGGTCTATGTCGGCTTCGGTCAATCCATTAATTTCTTTTGTATATCCCTAGCGTAGCTTGAACTACGTTTGACCTCATTCCTACTTCAACGGGATACGTGGGCGCCCCAATGGCTCGGTCATATAACCCTAGGAAATGAAAACTGGGGCAGAATTTTTGAGAAGGAATCTAAAAAATTCACAAGAGAAGATCGATATCCAACAAACGGAATGAAGATCAGCAAAGACTTCAGGGTATTATCTCAAACAAGTTTAAACTGGGGCAGAAATTTTGAGGAAGACCTCAAAATTTCCACCAAATACCGAGACATATTCCAAATTCCCCAGCACCAGAGGTTAAAGCTTTGGAAACTACCAACTGTAACAAAGTTTGGGTAGACTCAATTTTTGGCTATGATAGAACTACTTGAAGAAACCCTCTAACAATAATCATGAGTTTGGAAACCATCCATCGGATATTGTCAGAACCGCTAGGAAGACGTTCATTGAGCTAGTACATGACATGACTGGTAGAAATTTTCTAAAATTTTACGGAAGTTTTCAGAATTATTTTTAAAATTTAAGACTATTTTCAAAAATCTTATGACTCACTTACTTAGTACTTGCCTAGACATCATTTGGGATAGAGTGTCAGGGTGGAAGTCTCAATATGGTGGAATACCCAAGAGATGGCAAGGAGCAAATCAAGGATCGAAGAAGGTCAATATGGAGTAATTTCATTCATCTAATCATTTTTCTGCGAATGCAGGGATCAATACGCAAAATAAGAGTCTCTTTTAAAAATTCCCGAGCACATTGGGAGCCACAACAGATCATTAATATCCAAGAACGGTATTTTAGGGTAGCCCCAAAAATAGGTTTAATGCCCATTTATTGAGGACCTTTTGATTTGTCCATCTCATTTCTTGAGATCGTAGGCGACAAACAAAAGCACTTTGTCTTCTTTACACGTATCATATTTAGAAGTTTCCAAAAAATAATCGCTAGTAAAAGCGACTTTGTGACTACTAATCGTCTACCTTGAGTACAGGTACATGTAGAAAGCAGGACACTGACAAATGAAGCCAGGTAAAATTATTTTATTACTGCCACAATGACCATTGCATATCATTGCCGCAAAGGCCATCGCATATCATTGCCGCAAAGGCCATTACATATCTGTTGATGCACTAGACACAACGCTGGCATCGATGATATCATCAGCATTCAATATCTGTTGACGCGCTAGACACAACACTGGCACCGAGGATATCATCAACATTCAATATCTGTTGACGCGCTAGACACAACATTGGCGTCGAGGATATCATCATCATTTAATATCTGATGACGCGCTAGACATAACGCTGGCGTAGAGGATATCATCAGCATCCAATATATCTGTCGACACGCTAGACACAATGTTGGCGTAGAGGGTATCATTATCATCCAATATATCTGTCGACACGCTAGACACAACGCTGGCGTTGAGGATATCATCAACATTCAATATCTGTTGACACGCTAGACACAACGTTGACGTCGAGGGTATCATCAGCATTCAATATTTGTTGACACACTAGACATAACGTTGGCGTAGAGGGTATCATCAGCATTCAATATATCTGTTGACATGCTAGACACAATGTTGGCATCGAGGATATCATCAACATTCAATATCTATTGATGCGCTAGACACAATGCTAGCGTCGAAGATATCATCACCATTCAATATCTGTCGACACGCTAGACACAATGCTAGTGTAGAGGGTATCATCAGAATTCAATATATCTATCGGCACACTAGACACAACACTTGCATTAAGAATATCATCAGCATTCAATATCTGTCGACACGCTAGACACAACGCTGGCGTAAAGGGTATTATCAAAATCTAATATATCTATCGATACGCTAGACACAACGCTGGCGTCGAGTATATCATCAGCATTCAGTATCCGTTGATGTTCTAGACACAACGCTAGTGTCAAGGATATCATCAGCATTTAATATATCTGTCGACATGCTAGATACAACGCTGGCGTTGAAGATATCATCAGCATTCAATATATCTGTTGACACGCAAAACACAACGCTGGCGTCGAGGATATCATCATCTTTTCATGAATCAACATCTGAATATATTAAGAGCACACGATTTGGAGGGACGCCTTCAGGTCTCTATCTAAGGATGAATGATATATAAGATTTCCTAGCAATTGACAATTTGAAGGTCATCTATAAGTCATATTATTTGAAACAGGATAGTGTGAAAGATCACCTATGAGTTGATAGCCGGTAGGTCATTCGTAAGCCACAATAACATCCTAACCGGATAGTGTGCAAGATCGCCCAAAAGTTGATAGTTCAACGATTATCTGTAAGTCGCAACTAAATCCTTACCGGAGGATATGCAAGATTGTCAAATTGATACGCCCAAGGGTTCTCTATAAGTAGCGTCATATATGCAGGATTACTCAAAGACAATCAATTTGAGGGATTATCTATAAGTCATATTGTATCCAAGTTTGGATGATGTGCAGGAGCACCTGAAAGCTAGCGATTGAAGGGATATCTGTAAGTCATCTCTTACCCAAAGTCGGATGATGTGCAGGATTACCTAAAATCTAGAAATTCAAAGGATATCTGTAAGTCGCCTCGTATCCAACATCAAATAATGCGCAAGATCATCTAAAGATTGACAATTTAGGAAAAATTTAAAAATCAATCATCGGCTACAACCGGAGAGGTTATCATGCCACATACAACAAGTGATATAGGTACAATAAAGGATGACTTTGCTTTTCAGGCCACAACTCACGTGGAGATATGGTAAAAGACTACATACCTCTTTCGTGAATTATGTTTAGTACTAACACTTTTTGCTTGAAGAATTGTTGAGAGCATCCGAGAGGATGAAAATCTCAAATAAAAACCACAAGTGCGAACGACTTCAGGTAGGACGCAACACAACGTGGAACTCTTTCTTAGCAGTAAAACGTGACATAGTCTAAAGAGGGACGTCAAACTCTTTGGACGCGAGCTGAAGTATGATCACCACCACCATCCAACCACACCCCTATTAGAAGGCATGTGGGTGTTTCAGGATATTCTGGTTTCAGCTTCACCTTCGGGATATTTTTAAACTCATGCCGAGGGTAACCTTCTCTTTTTTTCAAATTCGGGTGGCAACACACTTAGAGTTTTGGAAATTATGTCCAGGTAAGTTCTTGACTATGGATGTGAAGGATACCACATTCATGGTGAAGAGGTTACAAGCCTTTTTTCTACAACTCGATCAACTTGTTACTCATTCCTAGCTAAAGATGGTCTGAAATAAAAGACTATTTTTTCTACCGATTGAATTAAACTACAAGCAGTTTGATTCCCTGAAATCTTGGGGATATGTAGGCTGGGATCTATGTAGAAAACTCGACTGCATTCGAACCTCCCCCTAATCCCTTTATTCCCCAGTTTTTCAATTTTATCAAACACTCTAAAACAGAGATAACTTGTGAATTTTTTGAAAATCGTGCTTTAAATCAAGCTCTATGAACTACAAGTGGCTTGAATTCTCATTTAACCTGAGATATGTAGGAAACCTAATACCGAGGTCCGGCCATGATTCTATGAAACTCGTGCGAAAACCAACCTCTTTCAGATTCGAATCTATGGTCTGACAAAAATTAGGAACGTCATCTTCCTTTGCTCAGGGTTACTTACATCCACCCTACCCAAAGGGAGGGGGAAGCTGTTGACACCTAATTTTTGCCCTCCACGACTAAATTTAATCTTGAGTTTCTTCAGTTTTTCATAAACCAAAATAATTATTTCATCCAAATAAAAAAAAACTTAAAATATTTTTCGTACGTTATTTTGTCATTTTAAGTAGCGATTATATACTATCGTGTTCAGTTATATGAGATTATATAATTTGTTACTTAAATATTTATTTTACAAAATATCGGATTTAATTAAGGCTTATCTTGAGAATAAATTCAAATGATTAAAATCTTAATTTAAATATAATTTATTCTCAAAAATAATTTATTTGGATAAATATTCATTCATTTTATTAAATCAAGAAGCTCGGGATTAAAAAAAAGGTATTAATTCTTATCGAATTTTAATTTAATTGAACCAATCTATTAGATTTGACCATAATTGAAAATTGATCATAATTGCAATGCAATTCGTCAATTAATTTTTAATTTGGTCAAAATAAATAAATATGACTAAATTTTAAATTCCAATTGGGGTTATATTTTAAATAACCCCAAAATTCTCAAGAGCTCTCATAACTTTTACCCAATTTCCACCAAAAAATAAATTCAAATTGTACTATTCCCCCCCAACTTTGTCCTTTTTCAATTTTGAAATTCAAAGATTGTACTACATTGTACTATTTCCCCCACATTATCTTCCACCTCACCGTATCTTTAATTTTTACATTCCAAAAACCTCCCTAAATACTTTTTCTCCAACATTGGTAGATGACAAGAAATAAATCTCTATCATTTCCTATAAATACTTTTCTCCCACATTGGTGGAAAAAAAGAAAAAAATATTCCATTCTCTCCCATAAATACTACCACTACTTTGGTAGAGAGAGGAGGGAGAAGGAAGAAAAAAAAAAGGCTAGAAAGGAAAAAAAATCCTTTGAGCAAAAATAGTTATTTTTATTTAGTAAAAAATATTGTTTCATAAAGTTGATCGGCTAATCAGAATTTTTGAGTTGCCGGCGACGTTTTTCGGTGGTGGTTGATTTCAACGAAGCTCGTAGTCTCATTTTGCTGACCCCAAAAGGTAAACACACCTTTTTTTTTTATTATTTTAGTTTTTATTATCGTTTTTCTCTTCATCTTTTTTCTTCTTCGTAGTTCGTAGATATAATTTTATTTGTTGGGATTGTATGTTATAGGTGGCCTTGAAGGCCCTAGGACGTTGTGGTATCGATATTATAATTATTTTCATGTTCATGATATAAAAATGAACTAGCAATAGTTGTATGTGCCTTTTTTGACCTTATTCTTTGATTATTTTAGATAAAGTTTCAATCTTTGCTTAAAATATGTATTTATCCTTTTTGTTAAACTCATTGTTGTTGGATACATTTGTTTTTAGTATATAAAGTTATTTTCTTTATGTTTAGAAGAATAGTTAATGTTGAATGTTTAGCCTTTTCACCATATTCTTTGATTATTTGAATAAAGTTTAGATCTTTACTTGAAAAACGATACACATGTCTTGTTTAAACTTATTGTTGGTAGATATATTTGTTTTTAGCATGTAAAGTTATTTCCTTTACGTTGAAAGGAATAGATAATATTGATTGTTTCTCTTTTTTTACTTTATTCTTTGATTATTTTGGATAAAATTTAGATCTTTACTTGATAAACAATACCCATGTCTTGTTTAAACTTATTGTTGGTAGATATATTTTTTTAGCATGTAAAGTTATTTATTTTATGTTGGAAGAATAGTTATTATTATTTGTTGCGCCTTAATAAAAATAGTAATTAGTTAAGTCAAGAATTTGTCATTTGCTTACTAATTATTTTAATGGATTTCAAAACCCCCATATAAGATATGAAGTGCTAGCTTTATTTTTCATCCAAGATGTTTATTCTTCTTTGTTCGCATGTCGTCTTTTCGAAATGATAAGAAATTTCGAACTTTTGCGGCTAAATAAAATTATTTGGATATTTTTGACTCATGCATAGTATGATTGTGAAACTTTTACTTTGCATTTTTTATTTGTCGACTCTTATTCTTGTGCTAGTGTGCTTATTCTTGTCATTCAAAAATTGATTCTTGATAGTTTCTTTTACTTTGAAATATGTCACTTTTATGCCTTGAACATATATTAATTTCTTTATCTTTTCTTTGTATGCAAGAAATATCTCGAGTCCAAATGGACTCCTCTCCTCCTGCATTTCGTAATGGGTAAATGAGGCTCACCTCTTCAAGTCAACTTTGAAGTTTAAACCCAAGCTCCACTACATGGCGTGCGGGTGCTAGAAGATAGACAAAGAAGGAAAATGGGTCAAAGCCCTTTGATGATGCCACTAAAAGACTTGAAAAGTCTCAATTTTTATTATTGCCTTCTTTTTTTTTATTCATTTAGTCATTTATTTATTCATTCATTTCGGCATTGAAGCCAAAGTTGTATTTAATACAGGTGAAGCAAGAACTGAGCCAAAGGCCTGAAAAATAGTTTACGACAGGTGAAATGGGTTGGAAGCCCAACTAGACTAGGACAGGTCTCGTTGATTTGGGCCTAATGCCTAAATCCTTTACTTTCTCCTCCCTTCCCCTTTATGTGTTTATTTGTTTATTAGTTTTGTTTGGACTTAGTTAAAATCCCTACTAAGTCGCCCAAATCTATTTTACACGTCTTTTTTTTTTTTGAAAAAATCAAATCACTATTTCAACAAATTAATCTTTTCGAAGTTAATCAAATGACGATTTTAAAACAATCCGGATAACCGCAAGTTAGCGGACGTTTTAGGTTCCTAACACCTTCCTAAAACATTAATAGAAATCGCTTATCTAGAATCTCTAACTTAAAATGATTTTCCTTTTTTGAATCGTTTGAAGTAACTCTCTAAAGGTTTCTTAATTCCTTTTCAAAATTAAGTGGCGACTCTCTTCAAAAGTCAAAATTTCCGCAAAACAGTGACCGCTAGGGAGGATGTCATGATCAAGTGGGACTTTGTGCTCTAAAGAAACGGATGGAAAGAACCTAAGAGTTTCACACAAAGCACCATGTAGATAGAAACTGATGTAAAGAACCTAAGATGGAAACTTTTTCTTCATCATGCTTGCTTTTGTTTCTCTTGAACCTAAGATGGAAACTTTTTCTTCATCATGCTTGCTTTTGTTTCTCTTCCTTTCTCAATGAACATTACTAAACATATAATTTTTCCTTACATTCTTATATGTTCTCACAAACAATTACTAATATCAGAATGTTACTAGCAGAGTTTATGGCCCTATTCCACACATTGGTGGCTACAAGTCTAACGCGAGAAGATGAGCTGAAATGGTGAAATATAATTGCTCACTATATTTTACTAAGTTTTTTTTGTGAAGTAAAAAACTAAAGTAAAATATACTTTAGTTTATTAAACATGAACTTATCCTTAATTTGTTAAGTTAAAATTGTTTGTAGATGGTTGAGACTAAACATAAGCCTGAACGAGCAGAACTTTATCTTGATACTCATAAGAAAGAAGATGGATCACATGATAACAAAGTGGAAAAAGAGATTTGTGTAAGTACTCTGTTGAGCAATTTTTATCGTTTTAACATTGTGTTGTTGAATCTAAAGTCTAGTGAAGCCGTTCGGGGCTCTTTTGATTCAATAGCATTGTTGCCTTGTTATGTATCTCATTTTCTTGTTTAAAACACAAATTCAAAGTCTACTGAAGCCGTGTGAGGCCTATTTTGATTCACTAGCATTGTTACCTTTTTATTCATCTCATTTTCAAAACACAAACTCAAAGTCTAGTGAAGCCATGTGAGGCTATTTCGATTCACTAGCACCTTGTTGTTAATCTTGTTGTTATTCTGCTGGTTTCATTGTTTGCTTATTTGGGTGTTCTTGATTTTTGTTGTTTAGTTTAGTTTGAATGTAAAAATACTTGTTTTATCTTCATTTTGTGGATTTGCTTAATTGGATTTTCCTCACAATAACTGATAATGTTTCTTCACAATTTCTAAACAACCATATCTATTCTAACTTTTGTCAATTTCTTCAATTTCTAACTTTAGCTGATGAAGTTGACTTCGAGAAAATCGCAAAAAAATATTTGTATCAAACAAAAGTTGAAATAAATAATCTCCAAGATGAATATCTGTAAATATCCTTTTGAATGACTAGATAATATAAGAAAGTCCTTCCAACTCTACATAACAAATCTAAGTTACATGAAAACTACAAAAATAAGATAATAATCTAATATAATCAATTGACTTACATTGATTAAAATAATAGAAGTTGCATAATGATAAATAGTTACAAACCTTGTAGATATAAACAATAATTGAAAATGGAAGACCATTTTGAGTTGATATTGGATATGTAGCAACGCCAAGTGAATTTTATCAATGGACAAATCCAAGCTTTAGTTTCTTCTTTCTATATCCAGTTACTCTTTACATGAAATGTTTAATATAAATTTTGCAGGAATATGAAAATGGGGGAAAAGAATGCCCTTTTCTTGTGGTCTACGAAGAGACGTGTAGGAAGAAAATCAATAACGGTACAAGATGTGATTGGATCGAACCACGTGCTAGGATTGTGTATGTAAGATAATAACTTTTACATTATTTTATTATTACTCAACTTTACTTGTTTACGTACTGACAAATAATTTTTCTTTTAAGAAGAATTTAAAAAAAACATAGAAGAGTTGGTTAAGATGCACATGCCGCAAGTATTTCATGAAGAGGAAGATAAGGAATCTGATGATAATTAGATTGTAGTTATTGTTCTTGTTTTTGGTTGTGACATTTAGATGTTTAAACTATTTGATTTGATGTTTGTTTTGAATGGTTTAAAGTGTTGTATTTACAGATTTTTGTCGTGTTTGATCCTATTATGAAAAATACATTAGTTATTGTTTATAATCTAAAAGCAGTGTAAGCTAATGCAATATAATAATTATTAAATAATTAAAATTATTAAATATTTATTTATTAAATTATTGACTACAGTAGTTAGAGTAATTAAAATTATTAAATAATTAATAATTAAATTTTCTACTACTGTAGTCGCAATAATTATATTAAATTTCCGACTAAAGTAGTCAAAAAAATTATTATTATTAAATATTTATTTATTAAATTTTCGACTACAGTAGTCGAAATAATTAAAATTATTAAATAATTATTTATCAAATTTTCGACTACAGTAGTGAGAATATTTACAATTATTAAATAAATATTTATTAAAGTTCCGACTACAGTAGTCGAAAAGTTAATAATTATTAAATAAAAATTTATTAAATATCCGACTACGTTTCCGACTAAAATAGTCGGAATTTTTTTTCTGACAAGCTATATTCCGACTACCACAAGTAGTCGGAAAGTAGTCAAAAATTTCTTAATTTCCGACCATATTCCAACTACAATGGCCGTCGAAAATTAACTGTTTTCTAATAGTGTTTGTGATGTTGAAACCAGTCCTCAGTGACCGACTTGCAAGGTGGTACCTTTAATTTCAACAGTTTGAGATTGTGTATGTTCCCCAAAAAACTGTAAAAGGGCAAACATTGGCTGACTTCTTTGCATATCACCCAATACCTGATAACTGGGAGCTAAGTGATGAACTTCTTGGTGAAAATACAATGGCTGCTGAAGTTAGATCCCAATGGAAGATGTATTTTGACGGTGCTGCACATCGAGATGGAGCTGGTGCTGGCGTAGTATTTGTCACTCCAAAAGAAGAAGTTATCCCCTACTATTTTACCTTGATGAATCATTGCTCCAATAATGTTGCTGAATATCAAGTGCTCATACTCGGACTTGAGATTGCTGTCGACATGAAGCAACTACAATTACAAGTTTTTGTTGACTCCCAATTGATGATCAAGCAGCTTTTGGGAAGCTATGAAGTTACAAAGCCTGATTTAAGACCATATCATGATTATGCATAGAAGTTGATGGGATGCTTGGAGAAGAAACCCTCCAGCATGTGCCAGGGAAAAAAATAAGCAAGCTGATGCCCTAGCTACTTTGGCCTCAACTCTTAACTTTTTCGAAACAGATATGAGTTACTATCCGTCAATAATGGGTAGTACCATCATTAAATGAGGATGAGGACATAAAAGGTGAGGTTGAATACCTCACCGCCGTGTTCGAAGCTGTAAAGAAAGATTGGTGACAACCTATCATTGACTACTTGTGTTATGGGATACTTCCAGAAGATTCAATGAGAAGGGCCGACATTCATCGCCGTGCACCTCACTTCCTTTATTACAAAGACACACTGTATCGAAGATCATTTGAAGGAGTACTCTTATGTTTTTTGGGAGAGGAAGAAATAATTCAAGCTTTGCAAGAAGCGCACTCGGGAGTTTGTGGATCACATCAGTTTGGACCGAAGCTCTATTTTTACATTAAAAGGATGGGATATTATTGGCCAACGATGGTTAAAGATTGCTTGGACTATGCTAGAAGATGAAAAGCTTGCCAATTCCATGCAAATTTCATACATCAACCTCCAGAGGTACTACATCCAACTGTAGCATCTTGGCCTTTCAATGCTTGGGGAATGGATATTGTTGGTCCACTACCAAAATCTTTGGGTGGACACTTATACATCTTGGCCGCAACAGATTACTTCTCAAAATGGGCCGTAGCTGTTGCTCTCAAGGAAGTAAAGAAAGAAAATATTATAAACTTCATTCGAGTGAATATTATCTACCGCTTTGGAATTCCTTAGTACATAATATATGACAATGGAAAGCGATTTGATAACAAGCTGATGAACAAAATCTGTGATCTCTTTAGTTTTAAGCAGTGCAAGTCTTCTATATACCATGCTGCCGCCAATGGTCTAGCCGAAGCAGTCAATAAAACTTTCTGCAACTTGTTGAAGAAAGTCATCTCCAAATCCAAACGAGACTGGCATGAGTGAATGGAAGAAGCTTTATGGGCGTATAGGAAAACTTACCATACACCGACGTTAGCAACCCCATTCTCACTTGCTTTGAGAGTTGAAAAAGTTCTGCTACTTGAGCGTCAAATACCTTCTTTGAGACTGGCTATTCAAGAAGGGCTCACCGATGAAGAAAATGCTAAGTTGCATCTTGCGGAGTTAGAAGCTCTTAATGAGAAGAGGCTGGAGGCTCAACAAAATCTTAAATATTATTAAGGCCGGTTGTCTCTTTTTTTCAACAAAAGGGCTCTCTTGAGGTACTTCAAAGTTGGAGATCAAGTCCTTGCAGTAAGAAGGCCCATTATTACTTCTCGTAAGTCTGGGGGAAAATTTACCCCGAAGTGAGATGGACCATATGTCGTACAAGAGGCATATTCAAATGGTGCTTACAAGATTGTCGATGCAGATGGAGTGAAAATCAGCCTGATCAACGTTAAGTTCTTGAAGAAGTACTATCCTTAAAGGGAGATGACACTCCTGGCTCGCAAGAGTATAAACTGTAAATAACTCAAAAAAGAATGTCCGCTAGGTTGAAAACCTCAAAAGAGGCGGCCTAGGCAAAAGTTAGGATGCAAAAAAAAAACTCACCCCAGAACTACGTTGTGACTTGATCCTCTTCATTGAGTGTCAAAAAAATAGATGTTCCCCCTCATTATGTTGGAGCTTTCAAGTTACTATATTGAAGACTGCAAGTTCACAAAGTTTGATAGTTGGAGTCTTCAGATGACCTATGTTTATAAGTTGAAGTCTTCAAATTCACTAAGTTTTCATGTTGAAGCTTTCAAATTCACCATATGGGAGTCTGCAAGTGGGATGCTTTAGATGAACTTTTCTATAAGTTGAAGTCTTCAAATTCACTAAGTCTTCATGTTGGAGATTTCAACTTTACCATATTTAAGCCTGCAAGTTCACGAAGTCTTCAGATGCTCTGCAACTTTAAGTTGAAGTCTTCAAGTCTGCTATATTGAAGCTTTCAGAGATTGAAAGTTGGAGTCATCGGGTGCTTTGATCTACAAGTTAAAGTCTTTAAATCCTTCAAACCTTCTTGAGTTTACCTTTCAATCTTCGTGAAATTACCTTTTTTTTTTTGGCGGGGATGAGTAGCCATCCCTATGCGCCATAAGATTATCATAAAGTTACCTTTTCTTATGGCGGAGACGAGTAGCCATCCCTATGTGTCATAAGATTACCATAAAGTTACCTTTTCTTATGGCGGAGACTAGTAGTTATCCCGATGCGCCGTAAGATCACCATGAAACTACCTTTTCTTATGGCGGGGATGAATAAACCGCCCCTATGCACTGTAAGATTACCACAAAGTTACTTTTTCTTATGGCGGGGATGAGTAGTCATCCCGATGCACCGTAAGATTACCATAAAGTTACCTTTTGCCTTTTCTTATGGCGGGGACGAGTAGTCATCCCTATGTGCCATAAATTACCATAAAGTTACCTTTCTTATGGCAAGGACAAGTAGCCATCTCTACATGCCACAAGACTACCATGAAGTTACCTTTTACCTTTTGCCATAAGATTACAATGAATTTACCTTTTACCTTTGCCATAAGACTAACATGAAGTTACCTTTCACCTTTGCCGTAAGATTACCATAAAGTTACCTTTTACCTTTTCTTATGATGGAGACGAGTAGCCATCCCTACGCTCCATAAGATTACCATGAAATTACCTTTCTTATGGCGGGGACGAATAGTCATCCCTTCGTACCATGTTGTTATCGCTTTTGCATGAAAGACGTTATTTGAGCGAGAAGTATAAGTCATGCATAAACTGTTATAAAAAAAGGGATGATAAAAGAATAAAATAAATAAGAGGAAAAGAAATTACCTTGCTGTTTGTTCCAATCGACCGCGAAGCTTCTATTGATATCTTGCAATTGTTCGTGCAGGTATAAGAGAAAAAATGCTACGCCTATGAGTATTTATAGATATGTTGAGGCGGTTTGTGTTTTCGAATCCTAATGAGACAAGAAGTGGTGATTGATTCGTAGGATTAGATAAAGTAGAAAGAGGCGTGTGGAACAGAAAGGTAACTAGCAAATTGTTGGTTCCAATTCAGACAAGGAATCTGAGTTACTAGTAGTCAAATTAAAGTGGAATTCAAATCCACTAAGGTATATTCTACAAATAGGTCATTTAAACATTACAATGTAATGACTTGTCACTATTTCATAGTGTTATCATGCCTAAATCATCCTTGCTCCACTGATGTGCATGTAGAGGTCACTTATTTTCAATTAAATTAAAACTTAATACTTCAAGACTAGTCTATAAATATTTAAATATATCTCAACAAGTCTTGAAGTAGGAGCACTTTATAAGCAATAAAATTTTATTAAATTTAAATCCGTATAAAATTTGAATAATATTAAATTTAAAATATATTAGTCCCAAAGAAATATTGTGGATTATTATAATTAAATTAATTAGTTAAGTCCAAACATATATGGATTTAATTAAAGTCCAGCCTCAATTGGGTTAGACCATTAATTTGGGCTACAAATGATAATCCTACTTTATCAAGTCCAAGATGCCATCATATTAATTTGGGCTACAAATGACTAATCCCACTTTATCAAGTTCAATATGTCATCATGTTCTAGAGGCCCAATTTCGTGCCACATGTCAGACGATGTGGTATGCCAAGTCCATTGAAGGAGCCAATGGGACCATGCAACATGTCAAAATGATGCGATAAATTAAAAGCCCATAAAAAGTGTTATGTCACTTAAATCTGATTGGTCAAAGAAAGTTCATATTTATCAAGACCATGTCACTTAAATCTGATTGGTCAAAGAAAGTTCATAATTATCATGGCTCCTTACTTCCTACAACTATAAATAGGGCCCTCATAATTCAGAAAAGGGACCAACAAGTTTAACAAGAATCAAGAAAGAGCTTGTGGATCAAAGCAATAGATTTATCTACAAATTCAAGAATTCAAGATTAGTTCATCAAGTTTCAAGATCAAGAGTTCAAAGTTCAAGAACAAGCTCAAGATTTCAAGATCAAGACTACAAGATTCAAAAACAAGCTCAAAGGCCCTAGAATTCAAGTACAAGTCGAGATCAAGTTCACCAAGTCCTCAAATCAAGTTCAAGTACAAGATCAAGACCGCAAGATTCAAGAACAAGCTACCAAGCCCTTGAATTCAAGCACAAGTCAAGATCAAATCCCTCAAGTTCAAGTTAAAGTTCAAGATCAAGCTCGAAGACCTTGAATTTATAGTTGAAAAGGTGAATCAGAGGTATTATAGAGATTGTAACACTCACTTATTGAAATCAATTAATTGATTGTTGCAGTATTTTTCTTGTCTCGGTTATTTATTTTCGGTCTCGAGAATTTTATTGTCCAACAATATTACTTATTAATATCACTATCTACACACTTTTACTATCTAATAAGGGGCAATGGGCAAAGAAGCAGGCAACTCTCCGTTAATATGTATGCTTCATCTGTTGCTTGTTTCATAATTTTATTATATTATCTCTAATTAATTATTATATGTTATTTATATATTATAAAATTAATAATATTTAATAAAAAATATTACTAAAATAAAATAGATATTTATGACATGTCTGCTTCAGTTACTCCAATAGTAACTTTATTAAATATCATCTCCAATTAATTATTATAAGTCATTTAAGTATTAAAATAATAATAATATTTAATAAAAAAGTAAAATAGATATAAAATGATAAGTTAACTGTTGATGTTTTAAATTAACTTAATGTCTTATATGAGACCCACTTAAAAAAATCACAAGTATTTTTATAGTAATTTTTTTATATAACTTCTAATTAGTTGTTGTGAGTCATTAAGACATGTTTGCTTCGCTGCTTCAATCGTAACTTTACTGTATCACCCCTAATTAATTATTATTATAATCTAAGCATTATGCCAGTTAAATTAGAATAGAAGAAAAAGTTTTATAATTCATAATAATTAAAAATTTAAAGTATTTAAAATATGTAATTTACTATTAATGCCACAAAAATTTGGACAATAAGAGTAACATATATTGTTTGAAAATTACATAAAAAGTACTATAAATCATAATTGTTAACAATTTAAAATATCTATTAAAAAAAGTTAAACTATTATATATTTCAAAAAAATACGTAAAAAACAATAAATCACAATAATTAACAACTTAAAAAATTTAAAAGGTATAAAATATTTTATTGATTCTCGAAATTATATCAATGTAACTTAAACTGATATAAATCACTATAAGTAACACTTAAATAATTTTAAAAATATAATTGACAATCAACGTCACAAAAGTGTGGACAGGGAGAGTAACATATATTATTTGAAAAATAAATAAAAATATTATAAATTAAAATAGTTATCAGCTTAAAATATCTAAAAACATATTAAAAGTATGATTTATTATCTAAATTGTATTTGAATCACATAAATTGAGGCCAAAAAAAAAACATATACTGAGCATGTATTAGCTGAAAAATAGTAACATAGGCTCATTGAATTTTTCTTTTCACACTCTTTATTAATTTATACATTTGTAGAGTTTAATTTTGATTGTGAATTTAATTTTTAAAATGAAATTATATATTTTAATAATAAATTACAATAATTGATAATTTAAAATATTTTTAAAATATATGCAAAATTACTCTAAAAATAGATTTATTTAAATTTTAAAATTTTAAAAATATCACATTAATTAATATGATTATTATTATAATATTAATTAGAATATATATTGGGCCTGCGCTTTGCACGTACTTTTCATAACTAGTATCTATAGAAAAGTATATAAAATTTAAATTAATATTTTTAAAATTTAATTAAAAAGACTAATTTTATAAAATCAATTCTTGATTAAGATATTTTAAAGAAATTGTCAAGTTACTAAAAGCTAAGTGAAATGAAGCAAAGTGTAATTACATAATTGTAGGCACTAGCAGTAAAGAATTTCCCACTACTAGTAAGTCTCCAAAGGGGAGTGTCTATCTGCCTTTTGGTATTAGGGAAAAACGTATTAGCAATGAGCTGCTTGGTTTCCAAGGTTAGATTAATGGATAGATTGTCAACGACCCAAGAGTTGTTAGTCCAGATCTTGGCAAGCTTGATTTCTTCTTCATAATTATTAAGAGGGCCATGAATGGTGTTCCTTAGGGGAGGGTTATTGGGCAGCTATCTGTCAAGACAGAACCTAACATGATGACCGTTCTTAATACTCCATATGCTTGCTTCAGTGCAAGTCTGTGAGGCCTTCGCCAGGCTATTCCAGGTCCTAGATCCTGATTGGTTAAGACCCTAGTCCATAGAGTGGTTGGTTGATGAATAAACCTCCAAGCCAGACTCATGAGCATAGACTTGTTCTTAGATTTAGCTTTGTGGATGCCCAATCCGCCCTTATTCTTAGGTCTGTTGATTGTATCCCAAGAGATTAAATGCAATTTCCTATTGTCAAAGGTGAAACCCCAGATAAAGTCTCTCAGGATCTTGTTAATGGACTTAAGGATTTGTCTAGGGAGTTGAATAAATTGTATGATATGGTTGGGGATGCTCTCTAGAGAAGTCTTAGCAAGAATAGTTCTTCCTACAATATTGAGAAAGGTAGCTTTCCAGCCACTGAGCTTATGTTTAAGATTGTCAAGGATGAAGTTGTAATCCCTAATGAGAGGATTTTGGTGGAAAATAGGGAAACTTAGATACCTACCAAAGTCATTTGAAGGCTTGATTTTGAGGTTTTATGCTAGGAGTTGTCTGTCTTCATGGTTGCAATTATGAGAAAAAATGATCTTGGATTAAGAGATGTTAATTTTTTGACCTGAATGCTGACTGAAATTGTGTAGGGTATTTATGATAGTATGACAGTTTTTCCTATCAGCTCAAGTAAAATGGGTAAGGTCATAAGCAAAGAAAAGATGAGAGATTCTGTGGCCTTTCCGGCTAATAGATATGGGAGTCCAGTTAAGAGTATCCACCTCATAATCAATCCTTCTAGAGAGTAGTTATATGCACATGATGAATAGGTAGGGGAAGAGAGGATCCCCCTGCCTAATCCTTTTTGTAGACTTGAAGAGGTTAGTTCTACCCCCATTGACAAGGATGGAGATGCTAGAATTGGAGATGCCAGACATTATGAGCCTTATCATTTTGCTAGGGATATTGAAAAAAATAGATCTTGCCTGATGAAGGACCATTCAATCCTGTCAAAGGCCTTTTCAATATCAATTTTAAGAATTATGTTAGCCTTTTTTCCTTTTATTTTCGCAAAGTGGGTGATGTATTCCTAGAAAATAATAGCATTGTCATCAGCTCGTCTGTTGGACAGAAAACTAGAATGACTATGACGGATCAGATTAGGAAAATATTACTTCAAACAATGGGCTATGATCTTGATAATGTTCTTATACTGAGTGTTGTATATCCCAATAGGTTTGAAGATCCTAAGGTTGATGTCATTCTTACACTTAAGGATTAGACAAAGGTAGGTTGTGTTCACATCTTCCTCCATAGTGGTATTCTGAAAGGTTTGTCTGCAAAAGTTAACAACAGTCGAGCCTATGATATCCCAGTACCTTTGATACAGTAGGGGATGGATACCATCAGGGCCAGGAGCTTTGTCAGGCTTAAAGGAAAAAATAGCTGACTTAATCTCACTAGTTTCAGGAATAGCCTCTAGTCTGTAGTGGTCCTCATTGCAAATAACTCCTTTAGAGGATGGGTTAAGTTGAAATGCCAAAGGAGCAGCATGATACTCGGTAGAGTAAAGAGTGTTGTAGAATTAGAAGATAGAGTTTTTTATGTCCTCTTCAGAGTAAGTCTAATGCCCTGCATCATCTGTAAGAGAATTGATTCTATTTCTTCTTCTCCTATTTAGAGTAGAGGTGCAGAAGAATTTGGTATTACTATCTCCTTCAGCAAGCCAGTTTATCCTGGGTTTCAGCCTTCAAAACTCTTGTTCTTGTTGCAGGATTAAGCTATAGTCCCTAACCAAGGTGAGCTCTAGGTCTTGCAGAAAGTGGCTATGAGGGTAAGATTTAGATCTCTGGATACCCTCAATTCTTGCAAGAATGTTCCTTTTTTTATGGAAGATGTTTCCTAAAACATCTCTATTCCATCTGATAATGAGCTCTTGAAAGTGTGCTAAAGCTTGAGTAAGATTTAAGGTTGAAAAGTTAAAGAATTGCTAACCATGTCTGGAAATTAAGGGAGAGAGCACCAGATTATTTCCATTCTGAAAGGCTTGGCACTGATAGGAAGGTGCCTTTTGAGACAAATCAGCAAGGGGGGGTGATCTGAATGAGTCCTAGGGAGATGAGTAATAGAAGCTTCAGGGAAAAGATCAATCCAAGCCTCATTAGCAAAGCATCTATCTAATCTTTCAAGAATAAGGGAGTTTCTATACCTGTACCTTTTATTAGTCCAAGTATACTTGCTTTCTCTGAACCCTAAGTCAATGAGGTCACTATGGTTGATGCAGTCCCAGAAGTGGGAAGCTCTATTGAGGTTAAAACTATTTCCTCCAAATTTCTCATAGGAAGAAAGAATTTCATTGAAGTCCCCACCCACCAACCAGGCTTTGTTAAAGTCATTCCTAATGGTATCAGAAAAATCTATAAGTTGTTTCCAAAGGACCGTCCTATCTTGAAAATGGTTACTAGCATAGATAGCACTGAAGTACCAAAAAGAAGGGGGATTGCTTACCTGTACAGTTACATGGATACCTTGCGGGGAGATGTTGATGTCATTAATACTAAGATTGTCATCATTCCACATGATGACCAGACCTCCTGAGATTCTGACAGCAGGGTATTGAATTTTCCATGAGAATCCCAGATCTTCAGTCAAGTTATATGATCCCCTATCCTGGTTTCAAGGAGTGCCAAGATGATAGGCTTATGCATCTCTATCATGGCTTTGCAATGCCTCTTGAACTCAGCATTGTTGGCCCCCTAGTGTTCCAAATAATGCAATTCATTATTATCTTGGTTGGTATGTCCTAATCTTGGATTTCTATTAGGATCTTCTTTCCCCTCCCCATTACAGAGTCTTGCCTCTTCCTTTTCTTGGATAGAGGGGATATTTTGGTCTTGTAATAAGAGCCTGTCGCATGACTTAGGGAAACAATCTCTAAGTCTATCTTGTTGATCTCTTTGGGAATAAGGAGAATGGAAATATCGCTTGTTACCTCTTCAAATCTAAGATGGACTGGCATTTCTAGGTTTATGGCTTCGATTCTTGGAACTTTCAGAGTTTGCAATATTCTCTTTAATTCCACGCTCCCTTCTCTTAGTGCTTCTAGCATTTTGTCCCTTTTCCAGTTCAAGGGTGGGTTCAGAGGAGGGCATCGAGACATCAGTTTTGCCTGTCCCTCCCTAGATACATTCACAAAAAAGAGGTCCTTGTTCTAACAGCTCCCTCCTTCTGGGAGAAAAAAGGGTAGAGTCTGACTCATCGCAATTATTTCTGCATTTATTAAGTCGGAAATTGGAGGGATTGGATTTGGTTGATTGATCAGGTTCATAAGGGCTGCCATCCATATGTTCTGACCAGATGATTTGAGCCCCTGATTTATCCCGTCCACGATTATCTGAGCTAGATAATGGGGATTCTAAATGAGAATTTAGAAGTGAATCCCTTCCCAGGTCAAGTGAAGAGGTACCACTTGCTCTAATAGACCTATTTCTAGCCAGGATATTGGATGATGGTCTATTGGTAGTGGTTGTGTGGTGAATGTTATGGGGTTCTGGCTTATATTATGAGAAGGGCTTGTCAGAATCCTCATTATCATTATTCTCCAAAGTAGAGAGAAGAGGAATGGAGTTATGGTTATTGTAATGGTAATTAGTGTTAGTGGGAAGATTACCAGGGTAGATAATGTCCTGAGTGGCTCCTTGTTCATTCATTTCAATATCCTTGATTTGACTGTTAGCAGTGATTTTTTTTTGTTGGGATGGGAGTCTTTAGAGAAGTATTGCAGGAAGAAGAAGGTTCCGTATTTCTAGGTGTGAAGAATTTTTGTTGGAGTGATGAGACCCTTGTGTTGGGATTAGCACTGCTTTCTTTTTTTGTTCCTAAAGGATTATTATCAAAGAAATATTAGGTTAGTTATTGGGACCCCGGGTCCCCTTGGAGTGGGCTTCAGAATTGGGCTTTGGATTTGGGCTAACCAAATCTTTTCCTTTGTTAGTATGTTGAGAATAACTTGGCCCATTTATAATTTTGGCTAGCTTGATAATTGGGCCGACCCTGATGTGGAGTAAGCATCCGAGGTGGTGCTTTTCCCTCTTCACCTCTACTGGTTCCAGATATGGACTTTGAGGGACCGATTTGGTCATCCTGAAGGTTGGAAGAACTATCTAGAGTCTGCTTGCTTATGTGATTTTTAGTGTGGTTTGTCTTACGACTTGCCATTTCTGCACCTGTTCTTCTGTTTCATTTGGGTTCTCCGACGACTGTTCATTTTGTGTTTCTGGTAGTAGTAACTGAATTTTGCATGTCGTGGAGGTATGGCCAAGACAGCCGCAAACTTTGCAGAGGAACCTTTCTCCTTCGTATTGGATTTGTTGGAGATTGTTCCCTATTAGTATTGATGTCAGTAATGGCATCTCGGGTGGGATCTGGACACATATACGCACGTAGCGTCCTCTTAGGGTTGAGGATGTGCATGCATCGATTTTGACGAGTGTTCCAAGCATTTTCGCTATGCGTTCCAAAATTCCTAAATCGTAGAATTCCGTAGGCATTTGAGGTAGACGGATCCAAATCACAGTACTTTGAATCTTTGATTCTGTTGGTACGAAATTAGGTTCCCAAATTCGTACTGAGAGGTAAGTACCTGCGGTGAACCAGGGACCTTGTTGTAGGGCTCTTTTTTGGTATTCTTCACTAGCGAATTTCACTGTGAAGAGTTCTTTTCCCAGATCTATACGAGCAAAGCTTTCCTGAATCTTCCATATGTCAGTCAATTTAGTCTTGAGATATTGGTGGTTGAATTTTTTGCCCACCGCTTTAATGATGACTGAAAATCTCCATGGCCAGTAGATCCGTTGCTTGTCTTCCGTGGAGAGTGTTATTTGGCCATTCATATCTTGTGGTGGTTCTTGATTTAAACCTGTATGACAAGAGAAGTAGTAATTATGGTTGTTTCCTTTAACCAGATCCTTGTAGGATATTTTGTTAGTAGAGTCAATTGCCATTTGGTTTTCATTTTTTTCATTTTTGTCCGGCGGTTCAGGTGGGTTATGGTGGTCTTAGGGAACTTCGCTCATTGCTGAAAAACCTTCTTCACGAACTTATAAATGCCCTAGAAGATTGATTTTTAATGATAGCTTTATGTTGTCACAACTGTCAATTAATAGGAGTTGAAACTTAACACAACGCGTCCATCAAGTAACTAAGTAGCCGTTTGGCCATGAAAACTAAAATTTTTCGGAGTTGGAGTTGAAATTGGAGGTGGAGTTGTGTTTGGCCATGTCTTTTTTAAAAAAAAAAATTGACTTTTGAAAAAAACTTTTTAAAATATGATTTTATGCCCTAACTTTTACAAACTATCAAAATCACCCAACTAAAATTTACCTACTAATGGAAAAAGAACACAATTAGTCACTATTATAAAAATAATTACATATACATGGCCATATTTAATGAATTTCAATTATGACATATATAATATTTACACTAATAGTCGTTTTCTCATATTTAAAATTTTTAAATATGGATGTTATATTAACAGATCACTGCTTCTTGTTTTTTAGGTAACAAATATTATCTTTCAAACAAATTTATTTTTTTAGGAATTTATTTAATTTATTTCCTTCATTTTTCGTTCCTAAAATATAGGAAATGATGAGTTGTTATTAAATTTTAGGGTGCCGCTAATTTATTTCTTTAATTTTCTTATACATGAAAGATTTTACAGTGTGTGAATAAATTATTTCTATGTAAAACTTGCTTTGCATATTTATGGTATATTATATCATATACCATAAATATATAAATATACTTAGTATGTTTCTTTATACTTTGTATTTCTATATATGTGTGTATATGGTATATACATGGTATAAATTTTATATATAACATACTTTGTATATTTATATTATAAATATGCTTAGTATGTTTCTTAATACTTTGTATATTTATATTATAAATATGCTTAGTATGTTGCTTAATACTTTGTATATTTATATATGTGTGCATATGGTATATACATGGTATAAACTTTATATATAACATACTTTGTATATTTCTATTATAAATATAATACTTTATATATTTATGAGTATAAATATAATACTTTGTATATTTATGGGTATAAATATAAATTAGCAGTAAAATAATGTATTAAATAAGAGAGAAAATTAAATAAGGGATAAAAATAATGATGAGAGAGAAAAAGAGATATATATTAATTAGGATAACATTAAGTTTGAAATTATAATTATCTTATTCTTTAAAACTGCTATATACGTAATATTGAAAAAGTAATGTTATAAGGAGAGTTTTATGTAAAAATTTAAAAGATTGGGGTTATATGTAATAATAATAAAAGTTGGAATTGGAGTTGGAAAATTGTGAAAACAACAAAAACTTGTTTTCCCTTTTTAGAAAAAATTTTCGAAATTATTTTCCGAATTTTCATGGCCAAACACCACAATTTGTAACTCCGAAATTTTTTTTTGGAAAAAAGGGAAAAATTTTCATGACCAAACGGTCCTAAGTAGATGGACAAGATTTAGTCTTCACTAAAATTTGAATATAAGCAAATATATTATCACAAAGTGAAAATGTTAATTGAAATTAATTTTTTATTCTAGGTTTATGTGTTATCACAACTGTCAATTATAATAAACGAAGAAAAAACTAATTTATAAAAGTTGAAACTTAACACAACACGTCCATCAAGTAATTATGTAGATGAACGAGATTTAGTCTTCATTAAAATCTAAATATAAGCCTTTTTAATCATGGCACACATAAAATAATCAAAAGTCTCCCGATATTAGGTATGAAGAAAAATATTTTTTGAAAAAAATACTTATTTTTAAAAAAACTGTATTTTATATAATTCTTTTGTGTTTGATATGCAAACAAAATAAATATTATTCTAACGATAATTATTTCATGACATAAAAGAGCATATGAAAGTTAAGCATATAGGGTGGTAGAGATGAAAACTACATGAGCATGGATAAAGATGAAATATGAAAGTTAAGCATATAGGGTGGTAGAGATGAAAACTGCATGAGCATGGATAAAGATGAAATATGTCGGAGAGTTGGTGAGTACAATCAATATAAATTGTTCATAAGCACAGATAAAGATGAAATATGTTAGGGTGTTGGAGGATACAATCAACATGAAATGTGAAAGAGGATTGGAGCATATCGGGTAATGAGATGAATGCTACATAAGAATGAATAAAGATGAAATATGTGAGAGGATTAAAGGATTCAATTAATGTGAATTGTTCATAAGCATATAAAAGCATTGATAGGCACTCAAACTTGTTGCCAAAATTCACTTAGACACCTAAACTAAGGCCTGTTATCCACATAAAACTCTTCACATGGATAAACTAGATCCACATATACTTATTACATTTTAAATGAAAAAAAATTATTTTGGCCGTTTGTTTCTTTCTCCCCGCTAACTCTCTTTTAGATAACCCTAAAATTAACCCTAATTTAACAAAAATTCCACTCAAATCAAAGGAGAAATTTGGGGGTTTTCCACAGATCTTCCTCGTGTAAGTGTTATTATGATTTATATTTGTTAAATTTTGTTGAATTTTAGCATATTTCAGTTTTTAGGGTTTTGAAATTTCACTGTTAGGGCTATGATTTTGGCAATATTCCGTCTCTTTCTTAACATGCATTAAAGGGTGTAGCTTTTATCTTATTAGTGTGTACTTTGAGTATATTCCGTTAACTAACTTTGAATTCTTACTCTTTTGTTGCAGGTGACATAACAAATGGAGATAATATTCATAAAATTTCACCATGGGGGATCTTTTTACAACAAGGGTGTCCTTACATATGTTGGAAGTTGTGTGTCAGAGCTATGGTATATTGACAAGGACCACTTTTCCAAGCTGGAATTGTTATTTTATACTAAAGAATTAGGGTATGACACTGTTAGGGAGTTTTATTATCAAGATGCAGTAACTAAGCAGTTCAACTTGGTGAAGAGTGACAGACATCTCGTTGAACTAGTTAAAGACTTAAAACATGAGGACTCTATTGATTTTTATGTCTATCATGTTTTAGATGAACCAATTCTTGACCCTGATGGTCCCACTGATTTTTAACCTGCACCTGATATTATTGAGTGTGCAAACCTAAAAAGAGAAAGTGTTGGTGTTGATAATAGTGCTAACATAGAAAGAGAATCTGTTGGAGTAGAGGAAGAGAGGGAGACTGATATAGAAGATTTTAACCTAAAAAATGTTGAGATAGAGAATGTTAACTTAGGTAAAGAGAGGGAAACTCATATAGAAAATATTGGTATAGAAAAAGGTGATGAGGCTAATATAGAAGATATCCATGTAAAAGATGTTAACCTATAAGATTTTGGTGTAGAAGGAGGTGATGAGGCTGATGTACAAGATATTCATGCAGAAGATGTTAATAGGCTAGCAAATAAGTTGTCAGATTACTTGAGTAGTGATTCAGATCTTGGAGAAATTCCTTCAGAAGATGGCTCAGATGTTGATGAGGAGTTGAGGACATTTAGACAAGAAAGATGGAAAAGCAAAGCCAAAAAGAAAGAAAGAAATCAAAAATCTAAAAAAAAGGCTGTTGAAACTGAACAAGTACTTGTGGGAGTTGCTGGTTATGTAGATAGAGGCTTTGGGGATATTGGTAAAAATAAGGCTAGCAAATATTCTGGAAAGTTGGGTGGAGATGAGGAATATCTTGATAGTTCTGATTGTTGGAGTGAAGATAGTGAAGATATAGATGTGGATGTTGTTAGAGGAGTAGATCTACCTAGAAGAAGAAGAAGTAAGAAAACTAGTTATGATGAAAATTGTGAGTTTTCTGTGTTTGAGCTTGGGTTGATTTTTTAGGGTGTAAAACAGTTTAGAAAAGTTGTTGCAGATTATGTTGTAGAGTATAGAAGGCAGTTGAAGTTAAAACCTAATGAAAAAAATAGAATAAGGGTGAAGTACATTGCAGCCAATTGTAACTGGTTGCTGTTTGCTTCTACTGATAAGGATTCAGGTGATTTTATTGTGAAGAACTGTAACCCTATTCACAAGTGTATACCTTTAAACAAAAACAAGATGTGTGATTCAAAGCTGGTTGCTAGAAAGTTCAAGGAGAGAATTGTTTCTCAGACATACATTAGGATTTGGGAAATTTAGGATTTGGTAAAAGAGGTGTTGGGTCTTTATGTAGGTAAAACTATTTATTTTAGGGCTAAACAAATTGTTACGAGGGAAAATATGGGAGATTGGAAGCCGAAATTTGCCAGATTATGTGACTATGCAGATATGATCAAGACAACAAATCCTAGAAGTTCTTGTTGGATAAAAATTGACAAAGAAACTGAACCAAGGAAGAACCTCTTTGTTTATTTCTATGTGTGTTTTCATGCCTTCAAGCAAGGATGGTTAGATGAGTGTAGAAAAATTATTGATTTTGATGGATGCTTTTTAAAAGGAGCTTGTAAGGGTGAGTTATTGGTTGCTGTGGGAAAAATGGCAACAACCAAATGTATCATATTGCATGGGCAGTTGTGGATACTGAAACAAAACATAGCTGGGATTGGTTCATAAGGTATCTGATTGGTGATCTAAATCTGGGAACTGGTGAAGGTTTGACTGCAATGTTAGACCAACAAAAGGTACTACTACTTAATTATTTTTCTAATTACTTGACTTTATTTTCCAATAATATTCCTGTTTTAATAATACTTAATACTTATTATAGGGTCTTGTTCCTATTTTGATGGATCTGTTATCAAATGCTGAGAGAAGAAGGTGTGCTAAACATATTTAGAGCAATTGGCATGTGCACTGGAGAGGAGAAGAGAGAAGAAATCAGTTTTAGAGAGGGCAAAAGCATGCTTTGAAGTAAAGTTTAGAGAGGAGATGTAACCAATGTCAAATCTAGGTTAGAAAGTAATAACTGAGGACATGTTAGTTAATCCTCCTACTTCTTGGTGTAGGGCATATTTCAAAACACATTCCAAATGTGATGTTGTAGAAAATAACATGTGTGAGACTTTCAATTCTTAGATCTTAGCTACTAGACATAAATTCATAATCACAATGTTAGAGGATATCAAACATAAAATGATGAATAGACATGTAGATATGATCAAATTTACAGAAACATGGATTTCAAACATTGCACCTATGGCAAGAACTATTTTAGAAGCTAATAGGGAATATTTAAATACGTGTAGAGTATTATGGAATGGAGTTAATGGTTTTTGAAATTGGAGATGGGCGTTACACATTTGTTGTTCACTTGGACAAGAAGTATTGTGATTGTAGGTTATGGATGTTGAGAGGTATTCCTTGTCCTCATGTCATTTGTGCTTATTATTACTTGAATGAAGATCCTGATCAGCATGTAGAGCACTGGTATAGTAATGAAACCTTTCTTAAGTCTTATAGCCATTTCATGCAACCAATTACCAACATAAGAATGTGGCCGGAAATCACAAACCCATCATTGAACCTCCAAAACCAAGAAAGATGCCAGGCAGACCTGGCAAGAACAAAAGAAAGAGCAAGGATGAGCCAAAAAAGTGGGGTAAACTCTCAAAAAAAGGTGTCAAGATCACCTGTTCAAGGTGCAAGCAAGTTGGCCATAACAAGACTGTGTTCCAAAATGGTAAGCCTTAAATGAATTATCATAATACTTTGTAAAGTTAACATATTTCTTAACTTTTTATATTTATGTATGTATGCTAGAATGGTATGGAAAGCAGTAATAGTAGTCAACCTAGCACTCATCCTGCAGCTTCATGGAATCCACCACCACTACAATCAAGTTCTATTTGTGGCGACACCAGTGCAATGGCAAGAGATATCTACACTCAAAGTCAGAAAACAAGAGTAAGTTATATATGTTCTGCTACCTTAATATTCCTCTCCTGCTTAATATCATTATTAAAAACTGTTGAAAATATTATGTTGCATTTATTCACAGTAAAACTCCACCTTTCATACATATGCAACTACACAATCCAGCCAATCAGGATCTATTTGTGCTGACACATTTTTTGTGCCAAGACCACCTCAAAGAAAGGTGTCAAGTGCTGCTGGTAGAGGTCAAGGTGCTGCTAGTAGAGGTAAATATGGTTCTGGTATGGGTCAATGTGGTTCTGATAGAGAAGGTGGTTCTGGTAGAGGTCAATATGATGTTAACAGGGAAGGTGGTTCTGGTAGGGGTCAATGCGGTGCTGATAGGAGAGGTGGTTCTGGTCGGGGTCAATGTGATATTAATAGAGGAGGTTTTTCTGGTCGGGGTCAATGTGGTGCTGATAGGGGAGGTGGTTCTGGTAGGGGTCAATGTGGTGTTGAGAGGGGAGGTGGTTCTGGTAGAGGTCAAGGAGGGATTGGCAAGAAATATAGCCAATGTCAGAGGGACCCCATTTGAAAGTGGAAGAAATACTTCTTCTAGTCAAGTAGTACCATTGCCAACCAACAAGAGGCCATACAATGCTACCTCATTTGCTGCTGCTACAGCATACAAAATGCCTGCAACTGCTTTGGTGTTTACTCTAATCCAATAACTGGAACCCAAGAGTACAATGTATTTCTCTCTATCTCATTATTTAGCTATAACAATGTTTTCATTCAAGTTTTCAATATTCATTGACTTACAATTATTTCTAATTTTGCAGCCTGGTATATCAACTGAGAGGGTTCTTTATGGGGGTATAAATTTAAAAAGTGCTTCACCAACCAATGTAGATATTGATTTTAAACCTAGTGGCCTAAAATGAAATGAAAAAGATGCAGTCACCAACACACAATTGCAACAAATGAAAGCAAATAAGAGAAAAAAAGTGGATGCAGCCAAGTCTTCTTCATCAGTTGGATCTTCAAAGAAATAGTTCATTTAGAAATGATTTGTACTGTAATTAAGGTTAATGACTTTGAACAAATTGTGTTACTAGTTTTTGAACAACTTTTTCTTAGGCAGCAGTTAATGATTTTGGTGTATGCTGCAGTTGAACACTATTATGCTCAATGTTGAGCTTTATTTGAACACCTTGTTTACTGTATGCAGTTTTTAGCTCAATTTTGAGTTGTATTAATACGATATCCAGCTGCTTGCACTTTTAGTTCAATCTTGAGCAATTTTAATAAGATGGATGTGTTGCTTCTAATATAGTTCATATTTATCAATAACTTCAGTAGTTACAAATAAACTATATGGTTAAGTAGTTGCACAACTAGACACAAAGTAGCCAATTGACAATGAGATTGTCATACCAAATATGTGGATTCATTTAAACAACTACTACAAACTAACCAAACAACTACAACAAACTACTACTACTACTACAAACTAACCAAGCAACTACAACAAACTACTACTACAAACTACTACTACTGCTACAAACTAACCAAGCAACTACAATAAACTACTACTACTACAAACTAACCATTACAAATCCATTACGAACTAAACTAACCAAACAACTACAACAAACTAACCATTGCACCATATTAAAGAACCACTTTATAGTAAGAACAATGAGAAGAAGTAGAACAAGTCTATTCAATTTGAGCTTAGCACATTCCCTTTCAAGTTTAACTTTTTTGAGTTTTTGCCTCAATGAAATCAACTTCTCTTCACTATCTTTCAATTTCTCACACAAAGTGTCCGTCTTTTGTTCAACGTCCTTGAGCTTTTGCTTCAATCGATCACACGAATTTTCACCACCTTTGCACTTTATCATTAAGCTCGATTCTACCTCAGAATATTGATGCACAGAAATTGAAGGTTTTGAATCAATCCATCTAAAGTACCCACATCCACCATTTTTCTAAAATGCAAAAATCGAAGAATAATAAAAAAATCATCAAAAAAAATAAAATTAAAATCTGTCAAAATGATACAAACCTTTGGAACTTTACATCCAAAAAATCTACGACCAGGATTTGATGGAATCCTTGAAGTTCTTAATGGACAAAATTCGGAACAATAACACAAATCGGGAACCTCAATGTTAAAGAAATTTTTCGATATTCTCATGGAAAATGAAAGAAAAAATTGATTTAAGAGAAATTATGAGATAAATTTGACAGTGAGATGAGAGAAGTTGAGAGGAAAATCAGTTATGGAGGAGAGAATAAAGAAAGAAGAAGATGAAATTAGGTTAAAAATAGAGGGAAATTGAAGGAGATGGCAAAAGTAAAGTTAAATAACGTTTACTTTTGCCACATATACAGCCTTTTCATAAGTCAAGCGCCACCCGCGATTAAACAACACGCGCAGTGCCACGTAGGTCAAAAATGTTCAATTGAAACAAAATATGGAGGGTTTAGGGGTCTGATAGAAACAGGCCTTAGAGTTTAGGTGTCTAAGTGAATTTTGGCAACAAATTTAAGTGTCTATCGATGCCTTTGACCTAAAAATAATATATGTAAGAGGATTGGAGGATACAATCAACATGAAATGGTCGAAAGGGTTGAAGCATATGAAAGGGTGAAGATGAAAGCTACATAAGCAGATAAAATGTGCCAGAGCATTGGAAAATACAATCAATATAAATTGTCATTTACAAGACTTTAATTTTACTACTTTTCACTAGATGAAATTATTTTTTTTTTTTTAATCGAAAATTTAGTTTTTCTAGAAAATATTTTTTTAAAATTTTGAGGAAGGAAAAATATTTTTTTAAAAAAATACTCCCTTTTATTTAATCTCTAGGTTTAAATTTATTTGTTTTGCTTATTTTTTCAGTCCATTTAAAAATATATTTTTTCTTTGATAATTCTTTCAATTTAATTTTTTAGGATATTTAAGATCACAAAATTGATGTACGTTTTGTTATACTTTATATTTTCTTTATTTCAAAATAGTTGACCCACTTAGAAATTTTGCTGATAAAATATATGTGCTTACACTAAAATATATCTTTATGTTTATATTATTATATTAAAGTGTGAAAAATCTTTGAAAAATGATTTAAATTTTTACACTTTATTAAAAATCTCCACAATAAATTAAATTATTTATTTTAAATGATTAAATCTTATACGGATGAGGTACGTGTGGTTAAACTAATATTATTAAATGGCTAAATAAAATATACGTATACTCAAATTAATATTACTTAAAGTAATGACTAATTTTATTAACAAACTCTTAATAACTTTTTTCTGGAGTCATCAAGTTATACGTCCCATATTTTTTAGTATAAGAGTGCAAAATTTAATTTTTTTTTGACTCTGCATTAAATTTAAATCAGACTAAACTCCTCACTTTGACCACCAATTCACTATTATGTTCACACACGTTTCTCTCGCTAATTACCTTTTGATCAAATCTACATGTCGGCCCATTTATTATGCAGGGTTAAAATAGTAATTCACTTTCTCCACAGGTATGCTATAAGAAACCCCACTGCAGCTAAACACCACCATCACTAAATAAAAAAAGAGAAATAAAGTTTGACTGTTCATCAATGACGGCAGCTGGTCAGTTACACCGTTACCAGCTTGGTTTAATTTTAGTTTTCTCCTCTATCTTGAATCTTTGTGCTAGATTGTAACTTTCTATGTGCAAATAGAGTACCAGCATTATTATAGCTGTGTTTATGCCAAAGAAAGAAAAAAGGTTAGATCTATGTAAATTTTTTGGTTGTTGTTGGGTGTGGTTATATACATTCGGTTTGGGTTTCTTCTTGTATGTGTGTGTGCTTTTTTGGATGGTTGAGAATTCTGGAGGCAGCGGTTGATCGATCAGTTCCATGTAAAGCTATAAACTAAATATAGCAAACTGGAATCGATCGATAAACCTCTGCATCCAGCGCCCTTAAACCAACCTAACATTGTTTCTTATTTATTTCCTTCTCTCTTTTTCAAATGTCTTGAGTAACAAAGTTGTTTTTTCAAGCTACGTAGCAAAGTTAGCACATCTAGTTCCCAGTTTTCTGGTTGGTATTTGATTTGTGGTGTCGATTAATCCGGATTTGTATTGCTTGAGATCTATTTAAGAAAGATGTTCAGAATCTGTATTTTGGTGTCAATTAATCTTAATCTGAACTTGAATTATTTAAGATCTATCGAAAACAAAATGTTATCTGAATTTCTTGACGTCTCGATTAATTCGGATACGGAAAAGATTCTACTACCTGAATTTTTTCCGGGACCATCTTTATGCAAAAGGAATTCATGGTAAGCCCCGGTGCACCTTCTGCTTCCACCTGGAAAACGTCGGCTTCAATTGGCCTTTTACATCACTACTAAAAACATCGCAAAAACCGACCACAAAAAAAAACGATCACTCAATATGGTCGGAAAAAACTGACCACATGTGGTCGGAAAAACAACGATCACATATGGTCAGTTTTTTAATTATTTATTATTTTTTTTTTTTGTAAAAAAATGACCACATGTGGTCTTAATATATCAAAATAATCATTTTAATAATTTTTATATTAATTATTATATTTTTTACAAATAAAAATTAAAAAAAAAACCGACCACATATGGTTAATTTTTTAATTATTTTTTTTGTAAAATAGTGACCACATGTGATCTTTTATATTTTAAAATATCAAAATAATCATTTCACTAATTTTTATATTAATTATTATGTCTTTTACAAATAAAATTTAAAAAAAAAAAAACCAACTACTAATGGTCGGTTTTCTTTAAAAAATTATAATTAAAAAATATTTTTAAAAGTCGACCACATGTGGTTGGTTTTAAAAAAAATTAATTAATTTTGGTCGATTTTTAATTTTTTTTTGAAAAAAATATATATTTTTAAAGTGGTCGGTTTTTGACAAAAATAAAATAAATAAAAATCGACCTCTATTTTTTCGTTTTTTAATGAAATTAAAAACCGACCACATATGGTCGGTTTTTAAATAAAATGAAAAGAAAATAAATTTTAAAATCGACTACTTGTGGTCGGTCTTAATGAAAAATAAAAATAATTTTTTTAAAAAAACCGACCACATGTGGTCGGTTTTTAATTAAAATAAAAATAAATTTTAAAAATTGACCTTTTTTGGTCTTTTATTTAATTAAAATAATAAAAAAAAAATCTATTAAAAACCAACCACATGTGGACGATTTTTCATTAAAATAAAAAAAATATTTTTTAAAAATCGACCACTTGTGGTCGGTTTTGGAATTAACAAAAAAAAAGAAAAAATTAAATAATTATTTTTAAAAAATAATTATATTATCTAATATTACTTTATGTAATCTAATTAATATTAGTAGTAAAAATAATATATTACATTATATATATAATCTAATATATTTACTTTATTAAAAAATAATCAAATATATTATTTTTTTTAAATTATTTTGATTACACGTAGTCAGTAACCAATATAATACTAATAAAAATCAATAAATCTTAGATTTTGTGAAAAAACTTACACTAAAAATGTCAAATATAATATACAAATTACGTTAAATGTAATCTTTATCTTTTACTTATGTTTCAACATATAAAATAAATATTCTACTTTATATATACATTAAACATGCATAATCTTTATATAATGAATATGTGTATTATCTATTCCCACAAAAAAAAAAAACTCACGTACTACAAAAATATTCTAACAATAGTAATATAATATAATACTTAAATAATAAAGATCTCAAATCTGGCATAAGCAGTGGACTGATGATACTCAATACTCACGTACCACAAAAATATTTTAATAATAGTAATATAATATAACACTTAATTATATAAACATTATTGTATATAATTATTGAAACTATAAACAGCATCACTTATCCTATATTTTAGGATTCCTAATTTTACAAATAGTCTTATTATATTTGTTAAAGTTTTAATCCCATATATTTTAGGATTTAATATCATAAATATAATTAAATAATAATTTGAGGAAAAAAAAAGTGAAAAGACGATTTTATTTAATATTTGTTAAAGTTTTAATCCCATATATTTTAGGATTTAATATCATAAATATAATTAAATTATAATTTGAGGAAAAAAAGTAAAAAGAAGATTTTGTCTAAAGTAGTAACTTTCAATGAAAGACAAAAAAATTCAAACCTCTCTCGTAAAGAAAACCCCTATTATGCTGCCCCTCGTCATAGTGGTTGCGGTTGGCGATGTTAAGAAATCGTCTGTAGCATTATTGTTGGGCAATGATGATCCAGCAAACATTGTAATTTCATGGTTAGAAACCATATTATGGGCTACGGGAGGGAAGAAATTTGAAACTTCCAGATTTCGCCGCAACGGTTAGTTAACCTACAATGGAACCACTGCGGTAGAAAAATGACCGCCGTGATGGTCCATTATCTTTAACCCATGGTGAATTTTAAATTTTCTCCATAATTTTAAGAATTAAGGTAGATCAGGCTTAGTAAAGTTTGTATGAAACTTTTTACACCTAAATAGGAGTGTATAAAACTTAATTTCACCATCAAATTACCTAAATTTATTGAAAAATATAATCCTTTACCTTCTAACCCTTCCATGACCAAAATTCATCATGAACATGTTATCACGTCAAATATTATTTATTGAAAATTAAATAAAAAGTAAATTGTGTAAAAATAATAAATTAAATATTGTGTTAACACAAGTTAATCCTTCACTAAATTTTTTTTGTAAAACTATCGAAATAGAAATAAGGAGCGATATATATTCTAATTTTTAAAAAGTAAATGCTACTTTTTATATGAACAAAACTCAAAAAATAACTTATATATGTGATGAGAGATATGTCAAATTATAAACTTTTTAATCACGGCGTGTGGTCATAGACTTTCATACAAAATCAAACTTTAAAACAAAATAAATAAGTAAATAAAAGATTTAACACACATTTAGTGTTAAAAAATAAATCAAACTTAAAAACATTCAAGTTCTTCTCAAGAGTTGAACACATCTTTTATGTAAGAAGATAAGTTAAATTTTGGAACTTTTAATTCCTCCTCAATTGCTTGTCTGATGTATTTTTGATGAAAAATAGTAGAATATTTTAAAGGCATATATAGTGATTGTGAAAATAACTACATTTGAAGAGTTACAATAACAGACCCACTGCATTTGAAGAGTTGCTTACTTATTATTTGTATTTTAAAATCATGTCCTAATTTTTTGTTAATTTATTAAATTAGGTTTCTCCTTCATCTTAGTCATCATTTAAGTTATTGTCACCTTTAAGGAAATAGCTTTTAATCTTTATGGGTATTAAATTGATTACTTGTAAACTCAAGCAGATGCCAATGTTATAAATATAATAAAATAATAATTTAAAGAATATAGTAATTGATAGTATTGTTGAATTATTATCGTTTTTAGCGGATAAATAGTTTCACTATGTGAATAGCGATAGAAGTAATTTCATATAAAAAAACAGATAATAACGAACATATTAAAAAATAAATAGATGGTAGCGGATAAATGATTTTGAAGAACATATTAAAAAAAAGATGCAACGAAAAGTACAAGAAGAAAAAAGATTTTAAAAAAGAAGCAATGAAAAGTAGAATAAAAAATAAATAATAATAAAAATAACAAATAGTAGTTTATCATAAACTACAATCAAACAGTGAGATATCCAATTTTACATAAAAAAAATTTCAAAGTCGTCCAGCATTCCTCTACCACATGTAATTTACAACAAAATAATACGATAATAAAGAAATTAAAATAATACAATTAAACCTAATATTTATATACAAAATTTCTCATGGCCGACTAACATTCATCTATCAACCAATAAACTACAAAAAAAAAAAAAACGATAATAGAGTTATATATCTTTTTTCCTTTGAAGGAATAATAGAGATATCAAAACAATATATGCATTAAACATAATCTTCACAAGAACTTCCTCAAAGTCGATCGACATTTATCTACCAACTGTAAATTGCAACAAAACAATACGATAATAGAGATATAATTATTATAAAAAACTTCAAATATGAAGATCTCATAAAGCCACAAATATGAATTGCTAAAGAAGCCTTCTTTTGAAAAGTGAATACAATACCTTTCCCTTGAGTCATATGTAATTCAAATCTTTTCTCTCATAAAAACTTCAGAACTTGATGAAAATTATCACAAATTGCAAGGATCCTATTTTTCGAGTCTTGCATAATTTTTTTGCCCACAATCAATTAATAGAAAGTCTCATAACTTATTTTTTCTCTTCAATAATTATACAACAACATAACTATTAAAAATATATATATATACAACAATAAAATAGTCAATGTATACAAAAACCTTATTCCTATAGATCCTCGGCTCACAAGTAATAATTATAAAATAATAACATACTCAGTGTGATAACATACCTTATCTCTATCTTTATGAGATAAAAGAGCTTACTTTTATTAGGTAGAAAAATTATTCTCAATAGATTCTCAAATAAATAATTACATTAAAAAAAAAAAAGTTATCAAATTAAGAAGCCCAACTTTTCTCCATGGACATTAATTGCATATAATTGTCATCTATTTTTGCTTTTGATATAACATCTTTCTCTATAACCCCGATGACACTAAAATAATCAAACAAAAAAATCTATTTCTTGAATCTATAATTTGTGAGCCGTTTATACAGCGAATAATATAGTGACTAATGAGGACAATAAGTCCTAGTTGACTTTCTATTACAAAAAATCAAATTAAATACTTCATGTTTGAAGTATTACTTCAACTATGATTCTGCTTACAAAAGAAAAATGAATTCAACAATATAAGAAAAACATATACACACTTTTACCATAAGATGGTTTAGCTTTCCTCTTTAGTGCATTAAAATAGTTCCACAGCATCAAAGTTGAAAGAAATAATATTTTATGATGTACAAAAACATCTATTTGTGGCTAGTGAATCGTGTTTTAATAATAACACAATGTATATTTCATCAAACACAATATATATTAAAAATGTGAAAATCTTTAGAAAATTGATTTGAAGTTTTTACCCTTCATTAAAAGTATCTGCAATAGACAAAATCATCTTTTTCCTTTTTTATTTCAAATTATTTTACACGCATAGGTAGAAAGTATTTTTCACGTGTATTTCAAATTGTTGGTTCTTCTTCACCTTGTATCTATATTAAAGTATTTAATTTTTTCTTTTTAAATAAAAACTCAATTAACATTTCGATTAGCGGTTTCATTATAATAGACCATCCAAATATTTTTCATATAAAATAAAATTCATTTAACATAAGATAGTGCTTGACATACTTTACAATCATCGACCCAAAATTTTTGTCGAATCCTGCTCAAGTAAAAAGACAAAACAATTAGTTATGGTTAATGCTGTTGCAAACTGCTCAAAATTTAAGATATAATCTTCTTTACGTATAAGGATCTGCCTACCTCGTAATTAATTCATGTCCCTATCTCTTAATTTTATCAAAAACAAATAACTTATGCATCTAAATTAACATAATATATTTAACTCATTTGCTTGGATAAAAATTGGAGGCTAGTTGAGTTTTTTCCAATCATACTTGGAATGGAGGACCTCCACTCGCTTCCCCTTTTCCTCCCACGTCCATCGTATTATTACTTAAATTAAATAGAATTGTAAAATATTTTTTTAAAATATAAGATAAAATTCTAATAGATTTTAAAGTGTTAAATGTTAAGATTCCTTACGTAAATTAAATGAGGACTTTAATTAATTTCAAAATCATAAAAAAAATTCGAGAATCATAAAATTGTAATGTGGAAAGATAATTTTGTCTATTGCGAAATATTTTTATGAAGGTTTAAAAGTTCACGTCATTTTTCTAAGGGTTTTCACACTTTTAATATATTATAAATGTAAATATACATATAGATATAGAGTATAGACCTGATTATCATAATTCATATCCTTATGACTTCTGATGGTTAAATTTCTTTACTTATTTAGTATGATCTATATTCTCTGGCTATGATGTCATCAACAAACATTGATATATTCCTCATGTTGTAATATGATTTTTTCACTATAATTACCATAAATTATATTTAACGCACAATTTTTAATGTAAATTTTAGAGGTCTTCTTTCATTCTGTGAGCAACATTGTCCTAGCAAATAAAAGAAAAAGAACGATGGTTAATATTATTTGAATTTTAGGATTTGTATTTACCAATATTATTTTATGTTACAAAAGGAAAAAAAAAATCCAACGAATCAATATCCGGTAGAAGTCTTCAAATTCAATGTATGTAGGTGAAGATCTTAAAATTCAAGCTAAGAAATAAAAATAAAATATCACCATATAATTTGATACCATAGTTGATTTTTATTTTTCACAATTTTAAAAAATACTTTTTATATATTTAGGCAATCTCTTACTTGGATGACAAGGTTTTTACCTTTTAACACTTTATTTGGATGATAGTTACCCATGCCGTAGTGTGTGGTATCGTTCTAAGAGTACCATCTATTTGTTTTGATTGTCTTTTAAAATATATGGTAGGATTTAATTTCATGATTAAGTAACCATAAAAAGTCTCACTTTATAAGTCCATATAATTAAGGACTGACAAAGATAGAGACGTGACGTTTTATTAATCAATACCAATACTGTATTTATATGGGATACACTTTAACAATATTCAAGTTAATTTGTGCAAGAATTCATAAAAGAGAACATGATCGTTTAAAACACTAATGATATACTACGTGCACATGGAGAACATTTTGAAGAAATTCTTTTTATAATTAAGAAAATTTATTTTAAACCTATTTAAAAAATTTAAAAAGAAAAAACTATTTTCTACACTCAACGACCAGCCTTTCTCTTACCATATGTAGAATAGAAATTCAAGGTTTGGGGTACAAATTAAAGCATGAGAGAATATTAGGATAAATATTTGTAGACTAAGAATTACCTGATTTTGTTGTGTGTTAATAGCGAGGAAGGTCACAGATAACTTGTCTGTCAATGTGTTTCACTGCTATATAATAGATAATTAAAAGTTGCATTAATGAAATTTTAGTCGTATTCCGAATCCGAAATTGGAAATACAACAATAATGTTTAGACGAAGAAGGGTTTCATGTGATAGTCAAATAAATGTTAAATATTTTATTCAAAAGATTATAGAGATCACATGAATTCATATAAATTTAAATCGCAAAAAAGAAATTTGACTTACTAAAAAGATGAAGAATTAAAGATTTTCGGCAGAAATCTTGGAGGCCTTGCTCATGTGGAAGTAGTATACTAATAAAAATAAATAGTAACTCACTAAAGTAAGTAAATAAAAATAGTAGTATAAATTAAAGAACTTCAATTTTTGACTGATGATAAAACTAAGCATGAAACAGACGTGAAAAATACTTTCTACCTATGCATGATATATACAAACAAATACCTGATCAGGCAAGGACATAAAAGTAAAGTGTGTCACATAAATCACGAAAACAATGAAAAATGTAAGAAGAAGAGTTTGACTCGAAGAAGGGATCTTTGTGAAGAGCAAATTCAAACTTGACCTCTTTCACCTGCAATGCATTAGAGGTAGAATTGTAAGAAATCAATCATGCATGCTATAATATCCACCTACATACAAAACCCATCCATCTCAAAGTTCGTTTACCTCTTTGTCAAACTATTAGCCTATTACCCTCGGCGTTGTTAAAAAGGATTTATGAAAGTATTTAATTTTTAACCTAAACAAAATAAGACACAATATAAGTAATATTAATGGTGTAAAAAACGTAAAGTGAATCCTAACTTACATACTTTTTCCATAAAAAAAGTACGTACCAACAAAAAGGAATATTAATGAAGTGAAAAGATGGTTAATATAATAAAAATAATGGTATAATTATTAAAGGAAAAAAGTGAAAAGATAATTTTGTCTGAAGCAGAGTATTTTAATGAAGGGTAAAAAGTTAAAACAATATTTCTAAGGTCTTCCGCACTTTTAATATATTATAAATTATAAATATAAATATAGATTATAGATTATAAATAGAGATTATAGATATACGCCAAGGAAAAGTGAAAAGTCACCATAACAAAAAAGAATTTCAGCAGGATCAATTTTCTTTGGGAGAAAAATTAATGAATGAATTAGTCCTTGTAAATTGGACTTTTTTTTCTTTTACCATATATACGCCCATTATTTTAGGAAAAGTGAAAAGTTATGGTAAAAAAAAAAAAAAAAAAAATTCAGCTGTTGTAATTTTTTTTTGGAGAAAAATGAATGTGAGGAAAAAAGTTAAAAAAAAATTATTTTGTCTATTATAAATTATTTTAGTGAAAAGCAAAAAGTTAAACAATAATTTAAAATTATAGACAAAGAAAAATATAAAATTGACATTACTTTTATAGAAGTTAAGAAAAGTAATGGACCAAGCCTATTTTAAGGAAAAAAAAAAAATTAATTTTTTTCAAGACGTCTGATATGGATTTTTGCCTATTTGTGGTTCAAGTTTTTCTTTTAAGACATTTGTTATGGACTTTTGCCAATTTTTTAGGGATCAAACCTATTTGAAAAAGGAGATTTTTACCTTTTTGGGGGGATCAAGTCTATTTTAGTTAGAAAATACTTTTTTGCCTTTTTTTTTTAAAGGTTTGCCGTGATTTTTTGTTTTATTTGCTATAGCTTTTTGCCTATTTTTAGGTTAAGTAGTTGTAAAACGTTTTTTTTTTTTTTTTACCTATTTATGAATTTAATTATAATAAAAAATACTTTCCCTACTTAATTTTTAATATCATTAAAATAATTTTAAAAAGTGAAAAGACAATTTTATCTAAAACAAAGATTTAAAAAATTCAAATCACTTTTCTAAGGGTCTTCACACTTTTAATATTATATATATATATATATATATATATATAAATATTTATATATAAATGATGTTTATAGTACGTATTTGCAGTCATAATAATGTAATATATAACTGATAATTCACCAGAATATAATGAACGTATTCTATTATAAGGTAATATACTTGTGGATGTGATGTACGTAATACGTAGCTAAAATTAAAGCTAACGAAATATATCCAGTTATATATTGAATATACTGATATCATGCGATCGATCAAGGTGATATATAGTATGCTGTTGAAGGTATAATAACATAAAATAAACTAACCGATGTATATCATGGGGTAGTAAAATGGTGTATGTAATCGGTGTATATAGTACGTATTTGGAAGTGTGGACACCCAATTTTGACCTCTCGATGCTCTCTTAGGATGCTATTTTGTCAAAATTATTTAACATTTAATATTAATATTTTATGCATTATTTTGGTATTAAAGAATTTTCAACAAGCTACATTTATGATTTAAAAAATGTATAAAGTATTTTATTATTTTTTAATATCATTTTTATAAATTTATTAATTCAAATACGATATTTTACATAATTTTATTAATATTTATTAAATTATTTTTTCACGTACATATGCACATTCACATTTTATAAATACATTGACTATTATTGTCACACCCCCTGTTTTTCACCGCATCCGACCCCGCTAGGGAGTTGGTTTTGGAGAAAACGGTTTTTCCGATTAAAGCGACGTTTTGAAAAGGGATTACTTTACTTACAGAGTCGCCACTTGGAATTGAGTTTGGGTGTTCCAAGTCACCTTATTGAATCCCTATTCAAAACGTC
>NC_061113.1:250864016-250883356 GCF_002878395.1 Capsicum annuum
GTCACTTTCAAGATTGAGGATTTGCTTTTATTCATGGAGTGGTGATGTGGCCAAACAGTTCCAGCAACATTATTCTACTAATATCTACAACAATAATATACTTACGAGTGTTTTTCGATATGCGAGATGAAATTATGAGACGAAGTTGATGTTTTGTTAGACATGTAATTTAAATTTTTTATGTTGTATGTTTTTTAATAAACATTAATATTTTATAAGTTGTAAAAACTATCAAAATTACCTCAACTTTTTTATATAATCTTACTAAATAAGCAAAAATTTATAATAAAAGTACAATACATTATCACAAGTTATTGTGAAAAATAAAGTATTTATCGATCAAACTTTAGTTTAATAAAAAAGAAAATTGAAAAGGAATTTTTGTAGTGTACTATTTTTAATATCATCCTCTTTACCTGTTATATAGTACGATATCCTCACGTTGAGCTTGTATTTCTCAATCAAATGATTGAGAAAATGAATCAACGTTGTTACTAATGTAAAGTAGGTGTTTTGAGAAAATGAATCAACGTTGTTACTAATGTAAAGTAGGTGTTTTGATGTAATAAAAAAGTTTATGTTGGAGAAATTAATGGTCATAAAAGATATAAACGGTTTAAAAAAGCAATAATATGATTATAAATTTTATTTACATATGAAATAAATAATTATTTTTTTTACAAAATATAAACTTGTGAGATAATTTTCATATTTGAAATTCTTAAATCAAGTTTTTTGAAAAATTTAAAATTTTATCTCATGATATGACATCATGATATGAAATCAACATTAAAACGCATCTCCTAATGCTGATTTTATCTCATGATTTCAAATTATGAGATGAAATTTCATGTCCAATCGACTTCTTAGTGGGTGGGTGTTTGACTTGACTTATTTTTAGGTGTTTTTAGCTTTTAAGCAATTTTTTCAATTTTGGTGGTGTTTGACAAAATAAAAAAATATTTTTAAGCACTGATTTTTAAGTAAAAAGCTCTCAAAATAAGCCAAAAAAAAGGTAGTATCAACTTATGGCTTTTAGCTTTTGACTTATAAGCTCCCTATTAAAAGAAAATCCAAACAGGCTCTTAGTGTAAGTTCACAATGTGAAATTCAAAAAGAGTAAAGTATACACAGATTATACCACTAGCAAAAAGTAGCATTTTACCAAGATATATTTTCAACGATCCAAGTTTGAACCTCGTTCTTCATTGCAGTTTTATTCTAGAGTCTATTTGGATGAGTGATATATTTGCGTACTTAAATTACCAAGGTTTAAATTAAATTAACTTAAAAAGTATCTTAATCATAGTGAAGCTTATAAATCGTTTTTTTTGTGCATATTGTTTCCAATAAATTTTTTACAGTCACATAAATAAATTGCAATCACAAATAAAATATGAAGAAACAAGAATTTTTATTAATAAACGAGGTGGTTACAAATCTGTTCCTCCCTTGATTCTTCTCCTCGTAATTCGAGGGGATTTCTCCTTAATTCGAGGGCCGTTAGTGGCGTGTAATTCGAGGGGATTTCTCCGTAATTCGAGGGCCGTTAGTGGCGTATTTCTCGAACGTAGGAGTAATTGGATTTGATCTCCATTAAAGGAGGTTTTGTGGATCTTCTTGATGTATTTGATTATCAAGAAAAAGAAGGGTTTTGATCTATAATTGTGGATACTTTGAAGATCGTTGATCTCTTTGTGAGTATCCCGTGAATTTGTGGGATACTGGAGATGCCTCTTTAAAGTAAAGTAAAGGATATTTGTCCCCTTTATATAGGCGTAATTTAGGGTTTAGGTGAGATAACCATCAAACTAGATTTAGGGTAAAGTAGCCCCAAAAACTCTAACCAAAATTGAACTCTTTTTATATAGAATACACAAAATTTCAATATCTACACATATATATTAAAGTTTTTAGTCCGGACACTTTGATACCAGTTTATAAACATTAATTCTTGCATAGCACTCATATGAGATCATTTAATGTATGTGCATAATTTAATAACTCTATTTCGATCATTTTAATCACTAACAAACTACGACATTAACATCTACCTATATTCACGCATGGCCACTTTATGTAAATACATATATGCATAATTAACTAATAACTCAACCACTTCAGCGACCATATACGTAAACTAAACAGTAAGCTAGCAATTTTATATTTATACAAATGATAAACATTATGATTTAGCTATCCTGAAGACTAACAAACTATATAACATAGGTACACATGTTTAATAAAAATAAAGAATATTTTATGCATATTAATATATTTCATATTTTATGTTAAATATTTGATAAATAATAAACTATAAACTTTTCATACATACATAAAACGTAGATGAATATTAAATTAAGATTAAATTTGCAGTGAATTAATCCTAAATATTTTATAAATATTAAAATTCTTAGAGTTTTAATTAACTAATCATCAATTGATTAACAATTACCGACAACCTAACCCTCCGGCCTCCACCCTCCAACCCCCCCCCCCCCCCCCCCCCTCTATATTATTTATACGCATATTCTTCCTCATGTTTTGATGATTTGTTATGCCTCATATTCAGAGTTACCAATTTTATTCTTTTACCTCATATTCAGAGTTACTAATTTTATTTTTTTTAGTGATCGATCTGATTATTTGTTAGCATTACCACGATGTGAAAAAAGTTATCGATTAAGGTGGACTAATTACTTGAGACAATGAATGTTTATGAGGTGTCAAAATAGATACAACGAGCATTTCAGTAAAATTTTACAATATGGGATTTGAAAAAGATAAAATATACATAAATTTTAGTTCCAGAGGTAGAGAACCTCTTTTCGAAAGACATAACAAAAAGTATTATTAGAAGAATAAATATATAATCCCTAAAATATATAGGAAATATTTTTTTTTTTTAAAAAAGACTCCTAAAAGTGCTCAATGTTAAAGAATCGCCAAATAATTATATGCTCTTTCAATTCTATTTTCTCTTGACATATGAAGATCTAAGCTACACTAAGAAAAAAAATCAAATCCATAGATACCCCATCAAAAATCAAAAGTAAATTCCAATTTGTACACTTGCTACATGAATTAAAGCTAATGCTTTTAGCTTTGTTAGGGCTATGGGGTTATCCTAATTTGCTTTTGGCCAAAGTCATTGATAGGCACTCAAACTTGTTACCAAAATTCACTTAAACACCTAAACTAAGGCTTGTTCCTATCAGGCCCCTAAACCCCCCGAATTTTGTTTCAATTGAGCCTTTTTTGCCTACGTGGCACTGCGCGTGCAGTGCAAACACAGGAGGCGCGTGAATAGTATTTTTTTTAGTGAATTCCAAATAAAAAAATGCCAAGTGGCATGTGGGCCCCAAAAATTATTAATAAAACAAAATTTCTCTTTTTAAAAAAACTCAATCATTCCCTCCCCCCCCCCCCCCCCCCCCCAACACCCACGCGATACCTATCTTCATCTTTTTTCCTTTTTTTTTCTTAACCCCCCCCCTATAACCCCCCTTAGGTCATCGTCTTCGCCCCGCCCCACCCCACATCATCGTCTTAACCCCACCCCACCCTACTCTGCGTCATCTTCTCCATCCCCAACCCAGCTGTCGTCTTCAACCCTCCCCGCGTCAAATATAACATAATCACAGTAGAACACAAACCATTATATTACTGCAAAAATGAAAACCATGAAAATGCTCATGATATTAATCGTGGCTACAATTTTATTTTGCAAAAATTGTCAAATTTTTAAAGTTTGAAATTTCTGAGACTGGATCGATCAAACAACGGACCGAAAATCAATTCCGGCAAAAATTTTGTCGAAAAAAGCTCAAAAAAGGACCAAATCTCTCACCAATTCACTATTCCAATCGTCCGCTTTCCATTTTTCAGTCCACTTTTTATCTTTTTCTTTCCGTTTTTGGTCTTCTCTGATCTGCTCTCCCTCTCCCGATATCCCACTCTCGATCTTTTTTTACTGTGTGCGTGTGTGTGCTTTTTTCGGTGTGAATCAGTAGTGTGTGTATCGTGAGATCTCTCAGTGTGTGTGCATATAGAATCATGAAGAAGCTCCCTTACTGTGTGTGTGAAAATCTGTGTATTCTCTAACGTATAAGGAGGTTGGAGAAGAAGATGAAGGGCATGGGGGTGGGGGTGGTTTTTTTTTTTATAAAAAAAAATACTATAATTCTTTTTTAATTATAATTTAATTAGTTATAAAAAAATTTAAATTATTTTTGGATTTAATGCCACATGTCACCTTTTAATTAGTCATTTTTTCCATGTCATCGTGTGTGTGTTGCACACACTTCAGATTTTGGCTGATAGACAAAAAAAGGCTCAATTGAATAAAATTCGGGAGGTTTAGGGGCTTGATAGGAACCGGCCTTAGTTTAGGTGTCTAAGTGAATTTTGGCAACAAATTTGAGTGTCTATCGATGACTTTGGCCTTTGCTTTTATATGAGTATTATCGATAAGCTTTTATGTTACTAATATCTGCAAAAGAAATAATTCATGTATTCGTAATTCTATTAGTTTATATCAAAATTTGTATATCCTCATGCTCAATATGACTGTAGACACATAATTTTGTTCCTCCGAAAGATTAATTTACCCAATGTTACCTTATCCTACCGTGTACCCTCATTCATGTTATTATACCCTCACAAAATACAAAAAAAATAACAAACCTTGTCTTATCCTAAAATTCTAACAACCCACCCAACTAAAAATTGACAACACATCCTAACCCCTACCCCTACCCCACGTAACCTCCCCTCCCCCACATTTCTTTGACACAAAGAAAAGAGGATATACACTCCATCTTTTCTATTTTTTTTCAGAAATATAAACATACTCACACAGAAGTTTCCAAAAGAAAAACATATACATACACACGATACACATACAGGGGAGATACACAGCTTCTTCTCCACAAGCACATGGAGCTCCATACGACCATCTTCCATATTCACATAGAAACTCACCCTCACTCTGAACAACAGTCACACACACGAATGCTTGGAGGTTGAGAGATAGCATAGAAAGGGAATTCGGGTGAGAGAAATTAGAGAGAGATAGTGAGAATCTAGAGAGAGAAGAGATTAGGCAGCCACTCTATTTTTCTTTTCTGAACAAGGAACATCACAGACGCACTCTCTCACTGAAAATACCCAGACAAAAGAGAGAAAATCAGTAGAGAGAGCTAAAATCGAGAAAGAGAGGGAGAAAACAGGTTGACCAGACTGTTTTCGGCGAGTTCTTCATCGGAATCGTCGCCAGGTACTTCGATGACCACTATTAGGTCACTGCTACCGCGAATCTCGCCAGAGAACGACACTTCCGACTCTATTCCAACCAAACCCACGTCGACAGCCACCTCTTCTTCATTTTTAGTTTAAACCTTACCAAAAAAGGGCTAATTTCGGCCACCAATTCGTTTTTTTTCTTCGTGGTGTCTTGCTCAGATTGAGTTTCAAGATGTTCCTGTGGATTTGGTTCATTTTTTGAGGTTCGAGTTGAAAGTTGAGATGGGTTAGTCGATTGAGGTTCAATTCGAGGTCCGGTCACGGGTTTCATCTCTTCACCCAGTTAATACTAAATCTCGAAAGCTTTAAATTGAGGTCCAATTCTACTCCTTTCATCTTTTTATTTTCTTGTTGGGTGATTATGATTGTTTGATGTTGTTGATGCTATGACCATGATGCTCGTTGATTCAATTTTGGTGGTTTGAGGAATGAATTTGATCATGTTTTAATGGCGATTGATAAAAAAAGAAAGTTGGGGGTGGAATTGAAAATTAACGAAAAGGTTAGATTCAGATTAAGTTTGATTGATTGTTGATATGAAACGTGATATTATTATAAGACGTTGAAATTAATAGGCCAATGTAGGTTCGGTTAGGCAAATTATGGATTAAGCTCTGTTTGATTGAATGTTGGAAATTTTGTGGAATGTTTAAAATTTGGTTGAATAGTTTGTTTTTCTTGCACTAAAAATATATTCATTTGGCCGGGGAATGCCTCGAGAAATTCGTATTGAATTATCCGGGGAATGCCCCGACATATCATGTACACAAAGGAGGTTTGTGATCAAGGCCCGGGACATCGGATAAAGAATCAGAGCATAGTTTAGGATTAGTTTAGAATAGGTTTACATTTTTGCATTTTTCATTTTCGGGATTGTATAATTAGACTGGACATTATATTTTGGATTATTTTGCTTTTGTTTGATTGAGTGATTGTTTTTGCGTGCTTTGTGTGGTTTATGCATTTGTAATGTCAATTTAGCCAATACGCTCTACCAAGCGACCGTGGTCAAACCATGGGATCGAGGGGTGCCTAACACCTTCCCCTCGGTCAATAGAATTCCTTAGCCAGAATCTCTGTTCGCAAACCAGTATTAAAGAGTCAAAACCATTTTGAAAAAAGATATCCATGGGTGACTTGGCACACTCGATTTATGCCAAGTGGGGACTCTGAGTTTTGATGGTTAAAAGTTCTTTTCGAAACAAATTTTCATCTTTGTCACTTTAATAATAAAAATCCTTTCGAAACCTAAATCAAATCTTTTCGGAGTTAAAAAAAGGGGTGTGATAGCTCTGGCGCCTATGCTGGGGAGATATTTTCAGAATTCGAGCTTATTTTTGGAGTCGTATCGACTTTGTTTGTCATTATGGGTGTATAAACATTGTTTGTGATTATTGTTTGTGTTATTGTTATCACTGTTGTGCGTTTTCGTGATATTTGTGTACAGTATTTATCCTATGTGTTACCGCTTTTATATCTAGCATCATGTGTCTACCCTCAGGCCTTCTTTCTGCAATAAGTCCATAGTACACGTGTTGTACACGACCTCTAGTTAAGTCACCCTTATTTTAGGGGGGGAGCCATCGGTGTTTTGGAGTAGGTGGAAAGCAAAGCAGCCACTATCGACCATACGCTCCCCCGAACAGCCTTGTTAGTGAACCACAACATAGGTCAGCCTTTAGGTCATGCTTATGTGCATCATACTGAGACATAGCGGGACCCACATGGCCCTTTGTAGGAGACTTACCTCTAAGGCATCCCTACGTGCTAACTGTTGCATCTTTAAGGGTAATGTGGTCATTTGATGGACTGATTTAAAAAAAAACATTTGTTAGGAGTAAGGTGCGTAGGCAAAAATGAAAAAGAAAAAAAGAATAGAAAAAAATATAGAAAAAAAGAGAGTTGAAAAGAATGAATCAAAAGGAGTGTCGTAGTTTATTTTTGAGTTCTTTATGACTTTTGTTCTTCACGATCCAAAACTCAAAAAGATTTATTTTACGTTTTGCATTTGTCTTCTCAAAGTACCGTGAGTTCAAAAAGGAAAAAAAGAGGGTTTTGTTTGCCTTTTCTACTTATTTGTCAAAAGCAAAAATGCCAAAAAGATTTTTCTTCATAATTGGTGGTGTCAGTCTTAGTTGAAGTGTCCAATTTGGATGAACTACGCATACCTGATTCCTTTTCCTCGGGTTGGGATACGTAGGCAACCCTCGGTGGGTCCGGTAATCTTTGTGTTGGCCTTTGTCTTATTATTAGCCTAGGTCTCTCGCCCCATAATCTAGAGTTGTTAGCCAAGTAGACTGATTTTGCTCAGTACTTCTGTTCGGCAAATGGGAGTCATGAAGTGGTCTGTCCCATCGACATATGTTTGCGTCAAAAATCCCAAGGGTTGGGAATCTTCTACTTCTATCAAATTTTTGAGATAACGTCTTATGTTTTATTACAGGATGGATTTGTCCACCAAGTCTAGAGTCCTGATGGTTGTCAAGGTGCCCTAAAGGTTAATCAAGTGGTGAGAAATGTTTAACTATGTTGATCAGCAGAACCTGATTAAAATATTAGGCGATCTTATGGAACTTCTGCATGTTACCCCTCATCCAGATTTAATAGAGTCTTTGTTGACCTTTTGGGATCCAAGTAGTTTGATGTTCAGGTTTAGGAATGTGAAATGACTCCTACTTTGGCAAAAATATTCGGTTTGTTGCATTTGCCCTATATCGAGAAGGATATGATTCGAGCACGAAATCATACTGGCGTGAGGTTTTTGCAGTCTTGTGGTTTAAAAAGTAAAGGTATGAATTTGGGTTGTTTAAGTGATTTGTGGGTTTCCTTAGATTTTTTGTTCGCTAGATTCGGGCCCTCGGAAGGTTTTGATTGCTTTTGGGATGAATTTCATATAACTAAGGAAAAGTGGGAGAGAAAGCTTCTTGAAGTCTCCACCCTCGCTTTGTTAGGTACTTTAGTATTTCCGCTAGAAGAAAGATGTATTAATACACGTTTATAATCTGTAGTGATGGCTCTATTTCATAAGGATCAAAATGACAAGGGCATTAATCAAAAGGGCAGGTTCACTCTCATACCCATGATCTTAACAGAAATATATAAGGCTTTAACCGAAGTGAAGGGGGGATGAGATTTTTTGAGGGCAGTAACCTGATATTGCAGTTATGGATGATGGAGCATTTGCATTTGCCTTCTTTAGTTAGACCAGACGTGGTTGATCGTTGTATTCTCAATCGAGTGAAAGCCATGGACCTCAGGTTGCATTTGGATAAATTCTCGCTACCCATGGGAGTCGACGCTTGGATTGAATTTCTTGAGTCAAGAATCGGGGATAACATTTTGTGGACTTGTCTGTGGATTCGACCAAAGATAATCTTGTTTGGTTGTCAAATACAGCTCCTTCTAGTTATGTTAGGGCTTAATTGCACTAGACCATACAGTCCTTCTAGGGTAATGCGCCAGTTGGGTAGGCCGCAGGACGTGCCACCAGTAGTGGATCTTCTATAGGATGAGTACTTTCAGGACCAAGCCTTAGGTGAAATGCAAATACGAGCAGTTCTGGAAGCATGCAACAAAGTTAGGTGTGGACACTCTCAAAGAAAGTTTGGATAATCCAGGGTACATTTAGGGATATGGGGCCTGGCTTTAATCCATCCCTCGGGGTATCAGTCAACTCTTACCAGTGCAGCTTAGAGGGAAAATACAGGAAGAATGCATAGTTGACGACCATCAGGATGAAAATGTGGGGTCCAAAGTGGAGACACTGAGAGTTCAGTTAGCAGATTTGTTCAAGACGGTAGAAAGGTATCAGAATAATCTTCCAAGTGCACTCCTCACGAGGCAGGAATACGGGCCAGAATCTTCTTCCCTAATATCATGGTATCTTTACAGGATATGCTACAAAGTTTGAATGGGAGAAAGAGAACTTCACAGGTAGGTCCATCTCAGCCAGGGTCATCACGCAGAGCACCAGTCTGAAAGAGCATTTCTTATCTTTGTTCAATTTGAGTTTTTTTATGTTTCTGTCATTGTAGGGTGGCGTCAGTTTTAAGTCGGAGTCAAGTTGTTTTGGAATTAGGGTCTTTATCAGTAATTTCACGTATGTTGTCTTAGGGGTCTAGAGCGTTATTTTGTATTTGTTGTTTAGTTTTTAAAGCGGTCCTAAATTCGTTGCATGTTTTGTTTCTTTCTTTCATCAAATGTTATGAGGTTACGTCTTTCTTTTGTTTGTTTTTTTTCATTTTCGCGAAAAAAAATAATAAAATTCAATTATGTAATGTTTATGCATACGCTGCCTGAACTACGCAAGATTGATCTATGTACAACATGATACGTAGGCAACCTACTTTTGGGTTCGATCTAATCATTTTGTTTCATTGTTTTTCATTATTTTTCCTCTTTTAAAGAAAAACAAAATCCATAAAGAATGATAAAATAAAGGTAAATACGAGAGAAGAAAAGAATGAAAGGATGATGAGACAATAAAGGGAAAGAACGGAGACTAATACGAAAAATAAGAGAGAGGGAAAGAAAATAATAATAATAATAAGTGTAGATAAAGATAAGTGTAGATAAAATTGGGATGATGTTAAAATGACCTCGCTACCCTTAAAAGCTGGTAGAAATGAATTTAGGACAATTTTACCAATGTGATTCCCATGCTTGTTGTGTGCTTTAATCCTAATGGATGTCGTATTTGATAAGCATGTTCTTTCAGATAACAGTGGTAAGTTTGCAGCACTCTGGCTAGTCACCCATACTTCACTAGATCAAAAGCAAAGCTCGCCATGGCTAGCAGGAAGATTGAAAATTCGCTCATTGACCCGAATCAGGATCACAGGAAAGAAATTTCAGAACACAATGATGAGGTAATAAGGCTCAGGCAACAATTGATAGATTTGCACCGGGCATGGGCCAGCGAAATGCCTCCTCCTCCACTCCTGGAAGGTCTTAGGAATATCTCTAATTGCCCACCGCTCTCTCCGGCGCAATTCTCTGCTCCTACTGAGTCACCTGAGCACGCGCCAGGATTCACACCGCGACATTATTATCCTGGCAGTTCTAGTGTGCCATTGGCAGCTCCCCATCCAATACCCGCTGCTCAGCCGGCGCCACCAATCACACCAATATTCGTGGCTCCGCCACCACCTGAAGCTCCCATATATGTTGTGCGTCCCATAATGGGGCTTTCTAGGTCTGCCAGTGAGCCAGTAGTGAAGGTTCGAAATAGTCAGCATTATGCCCCGGAGCCTACTTTGAGAATGAATGAACCGTATGGGTACACTCATCCACCTGCATTTCCATTTGATACGGAAAAACCTGTCGCAACAGAGGAACAGGAATTCATAGCACGAAAGTTGAAAAGCTTAGAACATGCTATGAGGAATTTGCAGGGAATCAGAGATTATAAGAGTGTTTCCTATAAAGATCTTTGCATGTTCCCAGACATCAACCTTCCCTTCGGTTTTAAAATGCCCAAGTTCGAGAAGTATGCAGGGCACGGTGATCCCGTGGTATAATTAAGACGTTATTGCAACCAATTGAGGGCTGCAAGAGGAAGGAAAGAGCTGCTCATGGCTTTCTTTAGTGAGAGTCTTTCTGATCTGGCTTCAAAATGGTTTATCGATCAAGATATCGATAAGTGGAACATCTGGGATGACTTAGCTTCTGAGTTTGTTCAATATTTTCAGTATAACATTGACCTAATTCCGAACAAAAAATCCTTGGTCAACATGAAGAAGAAAAGCACTGAAGGTTTTTGGGAATACGCGATAAGGTGGCGTGAACAGGCCGCCAGGGTAAAGCCTCCAATGAAAGAAAGTAAGTTGGTAGAGGTTTTCATTCAGGCACAAGATGAGACCTATTTTCAATATTTACTTCCGGCAATGGGAAAGTCTTTTATTGAAGTCCTCAAAATGGGGGAGATGATAGAGGACGGAATCAAGACTGGCCAAATAGTAAGTTTTGCCGCATTAAAAGCCACCACACAAGTGATTCAAGGTAGATCTGGCGCATTCGAGGGTAAAAAGAAGAAAGAGAACGTGACGACTGTCGTAGCTGGAACCAATTCCTATCCTAAAAGAGCACGTCGCCCCTATCCCCAATCCCAAGCCCAAGTCTACGCCCAAGCTCCATATATTCCTCCCCACCATTACTACCCTTTACAAAATCCTTTATATTCTATTTCACCACCCCTATACCCAGTATATAGCGCGCAGCCATATGCCCAAACCCCTTCTTACCCACAGTGGCACGCCCAAGCTCCACAAAATTGCCCATTCACTCCACCAAATTACCAAAACCCCTCCAGACCCGATTTTAAACCTAGGCCCGAGTATAAGAAGGAGAAGGCGGTCAAAAATCAATTCACACCTCTTGGGGAGTCGTATGCTAGCCTGTTTGATAGGTTGAGAAAATTGAAGGTCTTAAGCCCAATTCAAGGAAGGCTTTCAAATCCACCACTGAGGAATCTCGATTATTCTTTAAGGTGGGCGTACTGCTCTGACATGCCAGGCCATGATATCAAGAAATGCTGGCATTTAAAGAGAGCTGTCTAAGATTTAATTGACATAAATCAAATGCTGGTCTAGGCCCCGGAGAGTCCAAAAATTAACCAGAACCCGCTGCCAACCCATGCTGAAACCAATATGTTAAAATTGATATATGATGGGAATGAGTCTTCAAGGAATTATAAGCCTATTGTCAAGGTACAGACCATTGAGGAGAAATCGGTGAATGTAGCAGAGTTTTTGAAAGCAATGTCATTGAGCCAGGAAGGAATGAGAGAAGATAAAGCCCAACAAAACCCAAAGAAACCCCTGATCACAGTATTAGGCGCCAGAGGGTATGTTGATTTAAGTCAGGATAAACCTAAGTTGACAGTGGTAGGAGCTCTAAGTCAGCCCATCTTGACGGTGAAAGGAGCACTGGCAACGCCTATTGTCCTCAAACCGGTAACCCAACCTTCGATAGTTGATACGAAAAGGGTTCCCTGGAATTATGGGCAGACTGTGATGACCTATCACTGGAAAGAAGTAGTGGAAGATGTAGATGAGGTAGGGGGTTTGACTAGGTCAGGAAGATGCTTCGTGCCTGAAAGCTTAAGAAAGTCCAAGCTAATGGTGAGTGGACCGTCATCTATCAAAAAGCCTATCACCGAAAAAGAAGCTGAAGAATTTTTGAAAAATATAAAATTGCCTGAGTATTCAATAATAGACCAGTTGAAGAAAACCCCTACTCAAATTTCCCTCTTATCTTTGTTGTTGCACTCCAAGGAGCATCGTGATATTTTACTGAAGGTATTAAATGAAGCATATGTTCCTAGGGAGATTACAATAAATCAGCTTGAGAAAAAGGTCGTAAAAATCTTTGAGGTCAATCGGATCAGCTTTTCTGACGATGAATTGCCTGCTGAAGGTACAGGGCATAACCGGGGCCTTTACATTACAGTGAAGTATGAAGATTTCTATGTCACTCATGTTATGATTGCTGGAGGTTCAGGTGCAAATATTTGCCCTATTTCTACTTTGCAAAAGTTGAATATTGGTGCTGACAGGATCAGGCCCAACAATGTATGTGTCAGGGCTTTCGATGGTGCAAAATCAAACTCCATTGGCGAAATAGAACTAATGTTGACCATAGGGCCTGTTGAGTTCGCCATAGAGTTTCAAGTATTGAATATAGACTCCTCTTACAATCTATTTTTGGGAAGGTCGTGGATCCACAAGGCTAAGACGATTGTATCTACACTGCACCAAATGATTAAGTTTGAGCATGACAGGCAAGAAGTGGTTATTCACGGTGAAGGAGATTTTTCCGTCGGCGAAGATTCTCCCTTATCTCTTATTGAAGCAAATAACGTAGAGGAGATATTCGTCTATCAAATTTTTAAAACAGTGCCAGTGAATCATATCCTTGAATGACAGGTTATACCAGGACCGCAATTGTCTTCTGCTTCTATCATGATGGTGAGTGAATTTTGGAAATACGGATTTGAGCCAGGAAAGGGTTTGGGAGCGTCTCTGCATGGTATAGTTCATCCCATATGTTCGAGTGAGAATGTGGGCACATTTGATCTGGGATTTGAGCCTACGGCTAAAGATCTGAAGAAAGCCAAGAGAAGGAAAAAGGAAACATGGTCACTCCCTCGCCCAATGCCACTACTCAATGAATCATTTGATAAGAGCGGTGTCACAAAGCTTATGGAATTTGAAGTTAAATTGGTTGATGACTGCCAGAACCTTTTTATTGAAGTTGATATGGTCGAAGCAGGAGAAGGTACCAGTATGGCAGACGTGTAATTCATGGGTCCAGCTCTCCGTCTCAATAATTGGGAAGTCACTCCTCTCCCCGTCAGGAGGGAGTTTTGGTAGTTTATTTTGTTTTTCTTTCTGTTTATCCGAGTTATTTCAGGGTTGTAATTCGGATTTTAGTTTGTTTATGTTATGTTGGCATCTATGTTTAAACCCTTCTATCTTTTTATTTAATGAAATGTAATGTCCCTTTTTTATTCGTGTCTAATATATTTTCTTTTTCTTTTTTTTATACAGTTCTTTTTATACTGATTCTAATGACATGACATGCATGCGGAATTTTCAGCCTGGCCTTAAAATCCAAACTAATCAAGATGTAATGAAGCAGGATAGGGAATATGATGAAGAAGAAGCACTAGAAGAAATAAGCAAAGAGTTGAAATAGTTTGAAGACAAACCAAATCCTAATTTGAATGAGACTAAGCCAATAAATCTAGGGGATCAAGAAGATGTTAGGGAAACTAAAATCAGTGTACATGCTTTGCCACAGCTAAAAGATGGAATGATTCAAGCATTAATTGATTATAAGGATGTTTTTGCATGTTCTTATGGTGATATGCCTGGTTTAAGCACTGAATTAGTGGCTCACAAATTGCCAACTGATCCCGCGTTCCCTCCTGTCAAACAAAAGTTGAGGAAGTTTAAAACTGATGTAAGTATTAAAATCAAAAAGGAAATCATGGAACAACTTGAAGCCAAAGTAATTCGAGTGACTCGTTATCCCATGTGGTTATCCAATATTGTTCCCGTACCAAAGAAAGATGGCAAAATTCGAGTGTGTGTTGATTACAGTGATTTGAACAGAGCAAGTCCGAAAGATGATTTTCCACTGCCCAACATCCATATTTTGTTAGACAACTGTGCTAAACACGAGGTTGCCTCTTTTTTGGATTGCTATGCCGAATATCATCAGATTATTATGGATGATGAAAACGCGGAGAAGACGTCTTTTATCACACCATGGGGGACCTATTGTTATCAAGTGATGCCATTCGGCTTGAAGAATGCTGGAGCAACATACATGAGAGCCATGGCCACTATGTTTCATGATATGATGCATAAGGATATTAAGGTATACGTGGATGATGTGATTATTAAGTCAAAAAGTTAGGCCGACCATATTAAAGATTTAAGAAAGTTCTTTGAAAGGCTTCACAGGTATAATCTCAAACTCAACCCGAAAAAATATGTATTTGGAGTTCCTTCTGGAAAGCTGTTGGGGTTTGTGGTCAGCCGTCGGGGGATTGAATTGGATCCCTCGAAAATCAAAGCCATTCAGGATTTGCCCTCGCCTAAGAATAGGGCGGAGGTGATGCGTTTTCTTGGTAGACTGAACTACATTAGCAGGTTTATTGCTCAACTCACAATCACTTGTGAGCCCATATTTAAGTTGCTGAAAAAGAGTGTTGCGGTAAAATGAACTGAAGAATGTCAGGAAGCGTTCGATCGAATCAAAAGATATTTGTCAAATCCACCGGTGCTGGTACCCACGGAACCTGGTAAGCCATTGATCTTATATTTATCAGTCATGGACAATTCTTTTGGTTGTATCCTGGGTTAACATGATGTCACAGGCAAAAAAGAGAAGGCTATTTATTATCTTAGCAAGAAGCTCATCACATATGAGGTCAGGTATACTCTTCTTGAAAGGACATGTTATGCCCTAACTTAGGTAGCACAGAAGTTGAAGCATTATCTCTCATCCTATACTACTTATCTCATCTCCCGCATGGATCCTTTGAAGTATATCTTTCAGAAGCCTATACCGGCAAGTCGATTGGCAAAGTGGAAAATATTACTTGCCGAGTTCGACATGGTATATGTGACTCAAACCGCCATGAAAGCCCTAGCCTTGGTAGATCATCTTGCTGAGAATCCCATTGATGAAGAGTACGAGCCATTAAAGACATATTTTCCTGACGAAGAAGTGTCGTGTGTCGATGAAGTCGTTATAGATGTTGATCCAGGTTGGAAGTTGTTCTTCGATGGAGCTATCACTATGAAAGGAGTCGGAATAGGTGCGGTTCTTATCTCTGAATCAGGACAACACTTCCCAGTAACAGTACAACTTTGATTCTACTGTACTAATAATATGGCAGAGTATGAAGCTTGCATTCTTGGTTTGAGGTTAGCTGTTGATATGGGAGTCCAAGAATTATTGGTGTTGGGGGATTCGAATTTGCTCGTTCATCAAATTTAGGCGATTGGGAGACGCGAGATTTGAAGCTCATCCCATATCGACAATGCTTGCAGGAGCTATGTTAATGGTTTGTGTTAGTAAAATTTAGGCATATTCCAAGGATTCATAATGAAATTACTGATGCCTTAGCCACTCTGTCTTCAATGCTCCAACACCCTGATAAAACCTACATCGATCCTGTGCATATACAGAGTCGTGATCAGCATGCTTACTGTAATGCGGTTGAAGAAGAGCTCGATGGAGAACCCTGGTTCTTGGATATCAAGCAATACATTCAGTCAGGAGAATACCCAACATATGCCACCAACGATCAAAAGAGGACTATTAGGCGTTTGGTTAGTGGATTTTTCTTAAGCGGGGGGATTTTATATAAGAGAACCCCAGATCTGGGACTTTTGAGATGTGTAGATACGAGAGAAGCCTCAGCAATCATGGTTGAAATACACTCTGGAGTATGCGGGTCGCATATGAACGGTCATGTCTCGTCAAAGAAGATTCTTCGAGTAGGTTATTACTGGCTTACTATGGAGAGGGATTCTATTTGATTTGTTCGAAAGTGTCATCAATGTCAGGTACACAGTGATCTGATACGTTCTCCTCCTGTTGAGTTGCATTCAATGGCTGCTCCATGGCCGTTAGTGGCTTGGGGAATGGATAAGATTGGATCGATTGAGCCGAAGGCATCAAATGGACATAGATTTATTTTGGTAGCCATTGACTACTTCACAAAGTGGGTAGAAGCAGTAACTTTCAGGTCAGTGACAAAGAAGGTTGTGGAGATTTTGTTCATGCCAGTATCATTTGTAGATGTGGAATTCCTAAGATGATCATTACAGACAATGCTGCCAATCTCAGTAGTTATTTGATGCAAGAAGTGTGTCAACAATTGAAGATCGCATATTAAAATTCTACTCCATATCGCCCAAAGGCCAATGGTGCTGTAGAAGCTGCCAATAAGAATATAAAAAAGATACTGCAAAAAATGGTACAAAGGTCTAGATAGTGGCATGAAAAGTTGCCATTTGCATTGGTAGGTTATTGCACCACTATTCGCACTTCAACAGGGGCAACTCCATATTTATTGGTGTATGGGATAGAAGCAGTCATCCCTGCAGAAGTTGAAATTCCCTCTCTTTGAGTCATTGTAGAAGCAGAGATTGATGATGATGAATGGGTAAAAACCTGACTGGAGCATTTGAGTTTGATTGAAGAAACAAGGCTAACATCTGTGTGTCATGGACAGTTGTATCAGAGGAGGATGGCTCGAGCGTATAACAAAAAGGTTCGTCCCAGGAATTTTGAAGTTGGTCAGTTGGTATTGAGATGTATCCTTCCTCACCAGGTTGAAGCGAAAGGCAAGTTCTCCCCTAACTGGCAAGGTCCTTTCGTTGTGAAGAAAGTGTTGCCCAATGGAGCCTTATATTTGACAGATATTGAAGGCAAAATGACAGAAATGGCTATCAATGCTGATGCGGTCAAAAGATATTATGTATTATATTTGATCCTGTGTTGATTTTATTGCATGTTTAGTACTGGCATTTTTGAAGATTGATATGATGAAGGCATTTTATTCTTCTATCCAAACATTGTGTCATCCTTTGTTTACCCGTTTGAGCTTCGTTTTAATTTTGTTTCATATCCCTCTTTTGCAATCAAAATAGAGTCAAAGATAAGAGTCAAGAAAATAAGAATAGAAGAAAGAGTTCGAAAATAAAAGAAAAAAAAATCAAATCAAAACAAAGAACAAGCAGATGGAACTACGTGCGACCTGATTCTCCTCTCTCGGGAGTGAGATACGTAGGCTGCCCTATTTTGGGCTCGGTCCAACCAAATAAAGATTTAAGATTCACCCAGTCAACAAAAAATTGGGGCATGAGTTAATGTGTTGTTTGAGTTGATTCCAAAAGTTGTAAGTCCCACCCCCATTTTAAGTGTCGTTTGAACCTCTTGCCATCGTTTCTAACCTTATCCAAAAGCCAAGTTACAACCAAAGAAAGTCCTTCAGATCAATTTTTTATAATGTTAAGGCTAAACATGCAATGGATATGATGATACATTGTGAGGTACCACGTGTCTCCCTTAGCATAAGAAATTAGGAAAGAAATACAAAATGAGAGAGTCTTATTGGTGAAAACCCCGCGGGTATCATAAGGCGATGGTGAGTTGAGAGAAATGAAAATAAGAGAGTCTTATTGGTGAAAACCCTCGCAGGCACCATAAGGCGATGGAGAGAAATAAAAATAGGAATCTTATTGGTGAAAACCCTCATGGGCACCGTAAGGCGATGGCAAGTTCAAGAGAAAAGTGAAAAGTGAAAAGAAAGAGATTTGTTGGCGAAAGTCTTTTAAGATGTCATCAATTGAATATGATGTATGAGTCCAATGGATTGGAAGAAGCGGCTCAGCGGCAAAGGCACGAACTCAACAACAAATGGGGAGTTTGGATAGGAAGATCAGGCAGCTTAATCCAAAATGCATGTCATACTCATTGGAGTTGTTTTTTATATTCAGATAAGTTTTCTTTTTGAATATGGGACATTGCCTTTTATTTCATTTACATATTCATGTTTTTTTGTATTTTATGTCATTTATCAAAATAAAAGTTACTATCATTTCTTTACATTTTAAGTCAAGTCTCTGTCCAAACAAAGAAGAAAGGATTTCAAAATTTACTACCAGTCTTTCCAATTATATGAGGAAAAGCCAAGGACCAGTACATGAAAGAAATATGATCGTTATTCAACACGAAGCAAAGGAAGTCTATCAACCGACAGGCTATTGAATTCATGGAAGCATTCAGATTTGGGAAAAGAGTGCACCTCAGGGGCATGGTAAAATAGAAACCCATTGTTCGAGCCAGAACTCATATCCCTCAATCGGGATCCGGGGCAATGATGCGGCAAGACAGGTCAAATGTGAGTGATTTGGAACAAAGATGAAAGAACCGAGTGCTGGGGCAGATACCTGAGAAGCCAAGAGCTGCAAGCCACCACTAAGTTTTTAACTAACAAATTTTCTTTGTTGAAATAGGGGCAAATTCGCTTCACTTAATTCAGCTACCATTGGAAATGCACATCTGTGAGATTTTACTTTCTGCTCAGGACCCTTCTGAAAAATAAAATTTTACTTTATGTTCAGGACCCTCCTGAAAAATGAGATTTTACTTTATGCTCAGGACCCTCCTGAAAAATAGAATTTTACTTTCTGTTCAGGACCCTCCTGAAAAATGGGATTTTACTTTCTGTTCAGGACCCTCCTGAAGAATGGGAATTTACTTTCAGTTCAGGACCCTCCTGGAAAATGGAATTTTACTTTATGTTCAGGACCCTCCTAAAAAATGGGATTTTACTTTATGTTCAGGACCCTCCTGAAAATGGGATTTTACTTTCTGTTCAGGACCCTCCTGAAAAATGGGACTTTACCTTCTGACCAGGACCCTCCTGAAAAATCGAATTTTACTTTATGTTCAGGACCCTCCTGAAAATGAGATTTTTCTTTATGTTCAGGACCCTCCTGAAAAATAGG
>NC_061113.1:250883456-250972378 GCF_002878395.1 Capsicum annuum
TTTCTTTATGTTCAGGACCCTCCTGAAAAATAGGATTTTACTTTATGTTCAGGACCCTTCTGAAAAATGGGATTTTACTTTATGTTCAGGACCCTCCTGAAGAATGGGAAATTACTTTCAGTTCAGGACCCTCTTGAAGAATGGGAATTTACTTTCCGTTCAGGACCCTCCTGAAAAATGGGATTTTACTTTATGTTCAGGACCCTCCTGAAAAATGAGATTTTACTTTATGTTCAGGACCCTCCTGAAAAATGAGATTTTACTTTATGTTCAGGTCCCTCTTGGAAAATGGGATTTTACTTTCTGTTCAGTACCCTCCTGAAAAAATGGAATTTTACTTTATGTTCAGGACCCTCCTGAAAAATAGAAATTTACTTTATGTTCAGGACCCTCCTGAAAAATGGGAATTTACTTTATGTTCAGAAAACATGGAATCTTTCTTTATCATAATATTTGTTTAGAATAATTTTGTTTTAGTTTGGATTTTTGATATCAGGAGCCCGCCTGAAGAACAGGGTGATGAAATTGCAAGTCAGGAGCTCGCCTGAAGAACAGGGCGATGAAATGGTAAGTCAGGAGCTGCCTGAAGAATAGGATGATAAAAGTCGAGTCAAGAGCCAACAGAAGTTGTATAGATAGGATTTTGTAATTTCTTTCACGTTTTCACTTGTAATTTTCATTTTTGATGTAATGACAGATCAACGGACCGGAACCTCGGTGGAACCTCACTCGACTCTCCAACTCGGTATAGTCCACTTCTCTTCCAACCCTTTGAGATACTTGTGATTTCCTCATGACTTGGGTAGATAGGGTGTCCGACAGGAGTCGATTGTCCTTCTTTATTTTACTCCTTTCTTTGAATAATGATCGAGAAAAAATTCGGTCTCTTTGTTTACTTCTTTGCCTGAAAACACTACGTGTTTACATTCAAAGGGGGCATGATGTAGACACGTAATTTTTTCCCTCCGAAAGATTAATTTACCCAATGTTACCTTATCCTACCGTGTACCCTCATCCATGTTATTATACCCTCACAAAATACAAAAAAAATAACAAACCTTATCTTATCCTAATATTCTAACAACCCACCCAACTAAAAATTGACAACACATCCTAACCCCTACCCCCCCCCCCCCCCTACCACCCCACCCCCCCCCCCCCACATTTCTTTGACACAAAGAAAAAAGCATATACACTCCATCTTTTCCATTTTTTTCAGAAATATAAACATACCCACACAGAAGTTTCCAAAAGAAAAACATATACATACACACTATACACATACATGGGAGATACACAACTTCTTCTCCACAAGAACAGGGAGCTCCATACAAACATCTTCCATATTCACATAGAAAGTCACCCTCACTCTGAACAACAGTCACACATACGAATGCTTGGAGGTTGAGAGAGAGCATAGAAAGGGAATTCGGGTGAGAGAGATATTGAGAATCAAGAGAGAGAAGAGATTAGACAGCCACTCCATTTTTTTTTCTGAACAACGCACATCACACACGCACTCTCTCACTGAAAATACCTAGACAAAAGAGAGAAAATCAGGAGATAGAGCAAAAATCGAGAAAGAGAGGGAGAAAACAGGTTGACCTGACTATTTTCGGCGAGTTCTTCATCGGAATCATCGCCAGCTACTTCAACGACCACTGTTAGGTCATTGCTACCGCGAATATCGTCGGAGAACGACACTTCCAACTCTATTCCGACCAAACCCACGTCGACAGCGACCTCTTCTTCGTTTTCAGTTTAAACCTCACCAAAAAAAGGGCTAATTCTGGCCACCAATTTATTTTTTTCTTCGTGGTGTCTTGCTCGGATTGAGTTTCGAGATGTTCCAGTGGATTTGGTTCGTTGTTCGAGGTTCCATTTGAAAGTTGAGGCGGGTTAGTCAATTGAGGTTCAATTCGAGGTTCGATCACGGGTTTCATCTCTTCACCCAGCTAATACTAAATCTCGAAAGCTTCAAATTGAGGTTCAATTCTACTCCTTTCATTTTTTTATTTCATTGTTGGGTGATTATGATTGTTTGATATTGTTGATGCTATGACCATGATGCTTGTTTATTCGATTTTGGTAGTTTGAGGAATGAATTTGATCATGTTTTAATGGTGATTGATAAAAAAAGAAAGTTGGGAGGTGGAATTGAAAATTAACGAAAAGTTTAGATTCAGATTAAGTTTGATTGATTGTTGATATGAAACATGATATTATTATGAGATGTTGAAATTAATAGGCCAATGTAGGTTCGGTTAGGCAAATTAAGGATTAAGCTCTGTTTGATTGAATGTTGGAAATTTCGTGGAATGTTTGAAATTTGGTTGAATAGTTTGATTTTCTTGCACTAAAAATATATTCATTTGGCCGGGGAATGCCTCGAGAAATTTGTATTGATTTATCCGGGGAATTCTTCGACATATCATGTACACAAAGGAGGTTCGTAATCAAGGCCCGGGACATCGAATAAAGAAACGGAGCATAGTTTAGGATTAGTTTAGAATAGGTTTACATTTTTGCATTTTTCATTTTCGGGATTGTATAATTGGACTGGACATTATATTTTGGATTATTTTGTTTTTGTTTGCTTGAGTGATTGTTTTTACGTGCTTTGTGTGGTTTACGCATTTGTAATGTCAATTTAGCCAATACGCTCTGCCAAGCGACCGTGGTCAAACCACGGGATCGAGGGGTTCCTAACACCTTCCCCTCGGTCAACAAAATTCCTTAGCCGGAATCTCTGTTCGCAAACCAGTATTAAAGAGTCAAAACCATTTTGAAAAAGGATATCCATGGGTGACTTGGCACACCCGATTTATGCCAAGTGGCGACTCTGAGTTTTGATTGTTAAAAGTCCTTTTCGAAATAAATTTTCATCTTTGTCACTTTAATAATAAAAACCCTTTCGAAACCTAAATCAAATCTTTTCGGAGTTAAAAAAAAAGGGTGTGACAATGACTCATAAATAGAAATTATCATTTTTTTGTTTGTTTTATTCATTGGTGTATCTTGATGTATTATTTACCACCAATAAATTTGAGTTTTTTGGGTTCAGTTTTGCCCACTTGTTTTAACAAGTCTGCAATCTATGGCTTCTTCTTTCCTATATGCTTTAGAGTTCTCTATATCGGTTTATTTATGGTGTTGATTGATGTTTCTAAATTTTTCTTTCACCATAGCATTACCAAGTCGATGCAAATTCAGATTTTGAACTATAAAAATATAATGTACTTTTTTGTCTATGAAACAATATATAATTTTTTTTTGTAAATAATAATGCCAAAATAGTATGTAATAAACTATCAACATAAAATTAGTGAGATCAACATTTAAAATTATTCACGGCCGAAGGCTTAAGCTTTCAAATTGTCCGATGAAATACTACAATATTGATACTAAATCTATATCTATAATCTATAATAATATAATATAATATAATATAATAAGAATAAGAATAAGAAGAATCTATATCTATCAATTATATACTATATTAAAAGTGTGAAGGGTCTTATCAATGTTGTTTGAACTTTTTATCCTTCATTAAAAGTCTTTGCTTTAGACAAAAATATTTTTTTACTATTTTTTTCTAATATTTAAGAGTTGAAAGTTAATTAAATATATTTATGGTAAAACTTTTCCTTACTAAAAGTCATCAGAATTAATGACAACTAATATTTTTTACTATTAGTTTAAGAAATCTAAATCAACTACATTTGATTTTAAAAAGATTTAAGATAAAAAGTTGAGTTTAAAAATAAGAAAAGATTTTAGATATAGAAAAAGACACCACCTGAATATATATCTATAATCTATAATTTATATCTATATCTAAATCTATAATCTATATCTATATCTATATCTATAATCTATAATCTATATCTATAATCTATATCTATATCTATAATCTATATCTATAATATATTAAAAGTTTGAAGGGCCTTAGATATGTCGTTTGAATTTTTTATCCTTCATTAAAAATGTTTGCTTTAGACAAAATCGTCTTTTCACTATTTTTTCTAATATTTAAGAGTTGAAATTTAATTAAATATATTTATGATAAAACTTTTCCTTATCAGAAGTAACCAAAATTAATGATAACTAATATTTTTTTCATTGGTATAAGAATTTTAAATTAACTAAATTTGATTTTAAGAAGATTTAAAAAATCTATAAATCTACATCTACATCTACAATATATTAAATTCATTAACCATTTGAAACATGTGGTGGTAAAATATATATGTGCTTACAATAAAATATAGGTTTTGGACTTTTTATACTTAATTGAAAACCTTCGTAATTAATAAAATTATCTAATTTTAAATAATCAAAAGTTACATGTGCGAGACACGTGCGGCTAAACTAGTTTATCCAATAATAACGCCACTGATGCCTATAAATAGACACTAAGGGTGCACAGACAAAACCGTCAAGTCAAACCAAACCGAAGAACCAAATCAAACTGAGAAAAAAAACCGACTTATGGTTTGGTTTGGTTGGTTTGGCGTTTGATTTGGTGTTAACCAAAAAAAAGTCAAACCGAACTCAAATCAAACCGACATAATATATATATATATATATGTGTGTGTGTGTGTGTGTGCGCGTGCGTGTGTGTGTATGCATATATATAATTTAACTTTTTATACATAAAATATTAATTATAATCTACTTTTTAAATACTTTTCAATTAGTTTTATTAATTTTCAATATGTAGAAAGTAGATGTATGTATATATATATATATGTATGTATGTGTGTGTGTGTGTGTCTATATATATATATATATATATATATATATATATATGTCTACATATATATATATATAATATTCAATTTTTTTTATACATAAATTATAAATATAATCTACTTTTTAAATATTTTTTCAACTAGTTTTAGTAATTTTCAATAATTTGAAAGTAGATGTAGATATATATTTAGATTTGGGCCTTTAAATTGTAATATTTGTCCATTAATTGCTAATTAAATGATCCAAAACCCAATATAAACTTAAAACCTAAACTTTTCACTTTTCATCTCACTTTTTAGTTTCAAGAGGGTTTTCCGCTCCTCATTTTTTCATAATTATGATTTTTCATTAGCACATGAGTGAAAATATATTTGATCTACTCTTCGATCACAATACAATTATAAAAACTAAATATTATAAAAAAATAAAAAAAAAACCAAAAAAATCGACTAAAACCTCAACAAAAAAAATCAATTTTATGTTTGTTTGATTTGGTTTACAGTATCAATAAACTGACATGATTGTTTTTTTTTAAAAAAAAAAATAAAACCGAACCAACCCAATCTATGTACACCCCTATCTACAATATTAATATGAAATTAAAATTAAAATAATGAAAAAGTTAACACAATCTATGTTGTGACAAGTCATTATTTTAAAGGTGATATTGGTCCGATTTCAATACAAATTGTTAGTCACTAACTCCTTATTTCATAACACTTTCAAATACGTGCTTTTGTAGTTGAAAGTTTAGAAATTGTTCAAATTAATTGCTCAAAAAATAACTTAAGAGAAAGAAAAAGGAAAAATATTTTCTTTTCCCTTTAAACCTAGCGATAAGGCATAAAATACCTTTTAAATTATATTCAAAATTTTAGTGACATATTTAAATTTTGTACTTTTCTTAAATCTGCATACAAGGCAACGATGTTGTCTGCTAGTGTGGTGAAAGAGAAGGCATGTACATAGTATCGGATAGGCATGACAGCATATTAAAAGCTGTTGCACCTTTATATCCAAATGTGGCTCACTGTATATGCATCTACCATATATGGAACAACATCAAGGATAGATTTAAGAAGAATCAAAAGCAGTTATAGGGGATCTTCTTTACAATGGCCAGAACATACATAAAAGCAGACTTTGATCGGCTTATGGAAGACATAAACAAAATCGATAATAGGGTGAAGGAGTATCTGTTTGATATAGGCTATGAAAAATGGTCCATAGCTCATGCCCATGTCAACAGGCCGATGTTCATGACTTTAAACATAGCAGAGTCCCTAAATTCAACAAATAGGTATGCAAGAGACCTGTCAATTAAAAATTTTCTATAATTTAAGATGGATCTGATCATGAGATAGAATAATGAGCATAGACAGCATTCAGAAGCAACATTTACAGAACTGAAAAATAAATATAATATAATAATGAGGAAAAATTCTATCAAATAAAATGAAGGTATTACTTCTTATTTCTACTTCACAGACACTTACATATTCTAATTTGCACACTATATACTAATATATTTGTACATTGCAGTGATGGGTTCTACTCACTATTCTTATGTAGTCATTGATGAAACTGAAAAACGAAACATTGTTTGCATGCGCGAAAAAATTGCTCCTGCCTACAATTTCAAGTAGATGGCATACCTTGTCCACATGCTATGGCGGTCCTAACTTACACGCATATGGACTTACAAAGCTATTGTGCTCCATATTACACAAGAGAAAATTTCTTGAAAGCATATGAACTTTCAGTTATACCATTTCCTGATGATACAGCTTGGCACATTCCAGCAGAGATATCAGTTAATATAGTATTGCCACCAATTTGGGAACCAAAACCAGGAAGACCAAAAAAGAACAATCGAGGAAAGGGCATTATGGACTACTTTAAGCAACAAATTTCATATGGGTGTTGTGGAAAAACAGGATACAATCGAAGAACATGTGGAAATACTCCAATAAGAATCTAACAGGATGATGCTGCAAGAACACTTTTATCTTTTCCATTTTTTTCCTTGAAAAAAGACTATTCTTTTCATAGCAATGTAATAGCAACAATATTATTTTACTTCAAATGCATTCTATTCTTATAGAAATATGTGCATTATGGTGTTTCATTTAGCCACATTCTTTGGTGAGGTGCACTAATCAACTCCTCTGAGCCGGAGGAGTGTAATTTTTCTGCTACAATGCCTAAAAAAACTGCATATCATCTGTATCAATCCTGTATAATACGTATATACAGTTTGAATATATATAAGTACTAGTATTTGTCTTTTGAATTAATTAACAAATACATAGCACCTCTATATTTTGAATATAACTACTTTTATAAACTATATAAATACTTTATTACAACAATATATAAGTTTTATATCTGGTTGGGATAAAAGTATAAAATTGTAGAAATAGTGTGCTTAAACTGTGTAACAACTGTATAGGAACTGAATAAATGTTGCATATATACTGAATATTGATATAAATTTGCATAAATACTCCATACAATATTGTAACTGTTGTATAGGACCTGCGTATAAACTGCATATGACCTGTGTACAGTCTGTGTAACTACTATGTAGGACATGTATATATACTGCATATAAAGTACTGCATATAAACTGTGTATTTTCTGTATATCACCTGTATATATATTGTATATTAAACTATATAACTACTTTATGACCTGTGTCAACAATGTGTAAGTTTTATATTTTATTGGAATGTTGGTTTAAATTTTCATAAATACTGTATATAAACTGCATCTGACCTGTATACAGACTGTGTAACAACTATATAGGACCTGTATATATACTGCATATAAAGTACTGCATATGAGCAGCGTAATTTCTGTATAGCACCTGCATATATATTATTTATTAAACTATATAACTATTTTATATGACCCGTGTCAACAATGTGTAGGCTTTATATTATGTTGGTATAAATTTGTATAAATATTGCATATAAAATGCATATAACCTGTGTACATACTATGTCACAACTATATACGACCTGAATATATACTGCATATAAAGTACTGTATATGAACTGTGTAATTTCTGTATTGCACCTGCATATATATTGGATATTAAACTATATTAGAACTGAATAAATGTTGCATATATACTAAATATCAACTGTGATCAACATAAACTATATATATTGAGTATCAACTGTGATCAACATAAACTAACATTTCAGCATCAATTGTACAGAATTGTATCAATTACCAAAACATATAGTATTCAGCATAATATTATATAATAAGAATCTCCGAGTGTATCAACACAAAATAGAAACAACCTTAAGCATTTCAACAATAAAACATATCTAACATCTATGCTTCAAAGACATTTCTAACTAAATTTGTTGCACACCATCCTTTTTCTTCAACAATCGACCAGTATATTCATCTTCACTAACTGCACATTGGCTTTGTTTCTTCTTTCCATAATCCCACAGCAACACACCTTACCAAATACGAATAGCATCAATATCATCTAGATGATTATAAATTTTAAGACCATCAAGCAAATACTCAGCAAAGGCAGCAATAAATACACCACAGTCCCTACAAACATAATACATCATCAGTATAATTGACAAAAAGTATGTAAAAATGAGCAATTGAATGTGAATTCAATATATTATGTGTTAGGTTGCGTTGGCAGTCCATCAACAATACGAATATCAAAAGAATTAGCCACTGAAAGTCCATCGCTCCTACTTTCCCAAAATCCAATACAAGAAAGAAAGTGTGGAATTAATTTTGAATATGTTGCAACTGATTTCTGAACACGAACGGCATGCCTTGCACTATGCATTGAATCATACACATATATGCACTGATCTTTAAAAGATAGCCTCGCCAAAATCCAGTGAAACTCCTCAGCCAGATTAATTGGGAAAAAAACATTGTCAATGCTATTCCACGGGACGTTGCATATCATAAAAAATCCAAGCATGTACTCAACAATTTGATGTTCTTAAGTGATAAGTGTTACATCTCTATTGTTATCCACAAAATGCTTATACAAAGTCTGAATCAAGCAGTTAAACCAATAATCGGTGGTTGTAAATTTAACTGAATAACAAACAGGACTGTATTTTGACTTCTTTCGTAAATAATAAAAGACAACATCAATATGCTGAAAATACAAACAACAAAATCACGTTAAAATGCTAAAAATGAATACAGAACATTAATTTAAATCATATAAATACAAGCTACTTATATAACATGCATCATATCAACTACTGCATACAAATTGTGTATCTACTGTGTAGGACCTGTATATATAATGAATAGCAACTACTACATTTAAACTATGTATCTACTGTGTAAACATTGCATAGGACCTGTATATACATGCATACTAAGTGCTGCATATAAATTGCACATAAAGTGTTGCATAAATAAAGCATAAAACTTATATAACATGCATCATATATAAAATTTCAGTATTCCAATTAGATTATCACTATAAAGTACAAAAATAAAATATATATATAACCTACTTAACTAACAAATTCATTACTTACTTAATCGGTTAACGGTACTCCTGGATATGCCAATGTGAAGAACCACTATTTCATTTTAACAGTATCAACTCCATAGTCAAAATATTTTTGAAGAGCATTGACAGAATCTGAATAAACAGGCCTGGAAAAGAATGTTACAAAAATTGTAATATATGATAAAATAAAGTAAAACAAAAAGAAAATTCAAACAGAGACTTACATCTGTTTAACGCGCAACGATCTCGCAACAAATCTCTTAAACTTTAATGACACTTTATTATCATCAATTCGCTTCGTAATACTCTTCACAAAAGGATGCTTTATAGACAAGACATGTTTACTTGGCTGAGCATTCTCTACACACTTAGATGATTGGCCTTCAACTTTACCACAACTAGAATCAAATTTTGACAAAAATGAAGGTTCACATACTACCGCTGGCTTACATAATAGATGAGGAATAGCAGGTCTTTCATCCGACATAGCAGACGCAGCCACCATGTTTTCCTCAATTCTTTTAACATTATCACTTGCAGTTGCATCAACTTTTCTAACAATATCACATACTAAATCAGTTGCAGCAGTCGTTGCAACACTCTTATCGGGTTGAGTGAACTTAGAAACTTTAGCGTCTAGAATTTCTAACCAGTCAAGCTGTAATACCCGTGTTTATTCCTAGCTATAAATCATCTCAAGGATGCTGGTACTTGCTTTGAAATACAAATCTATTTTTTTACCCGTAATATTTTTTAGATTTCTACTTTCTATCACGTGAAAAATTGAGTTAGCTTCCTAACGATACCAATTTTGTCCAAATCCAACACCAGACGAGGAAGTTATAGATATTTTACTTAGAACTGACCGAAACGCCCAGTGCGACGTCCAAGTTGACGGACCGCCAAACAAGTGACGGACCGCCACTTTGACCGTCACAACCAAGGTAGTAGGGCCACATTCTAGATAAGAATTGACGGACGAGTTGATGGACCATCAGATTTTTTACGGACCGCCATCCAGGCCATCAACTCTTATCCAGTGAACCCCATTTCTGGTCCACGTATGACTATCGAAATGACGGACAGTCAAGTTTCTGACGGACCATCAGTTGGGTCATCACACGCCACGTTTAGTTTATTTTCAGGTCATTTTAACAGGGGTATTTTGGTCACTTACCACTCACTGATATATACCCAGATGAGTCCAAATTCAACCATTTTTGCTCATTATTATTTCACAAACAAAAACTAAGGTTTCTCTCTAAATTTAATTTTCAAGAACAAGACCCAATCTTCTTCAAAAAAAATCAAAGGATTTCAAATCCTTTAAGTTCAAAAATATCAAGAACCTTGAGTCAGGTATGCATAGTGTTCATCTATGGATCCATTTCATTCATAGAGTTCAAGAACCATGTTTTAAATATTATTTTGTGATTTTCTTGTTGTGATATGAGTATGTACATATTGATGATTGTTGTTTAAGTTTCAAGATGATATCTAAAGGTGTTTTCATGAAGTATATATGTTTGTTAGTTAAAATCCATGATCTTTTTGTGGCTTAATATGGTGAAATTCATGAACACACTTAAGCTAAAAGAATGCATGCAAAGTGTTTGATAATATGCCTAGGATGATAGAATTCATGTCCCATGATTTAATGGTGCTTAAATGACAAGTCCATGCTCTATGCTTTACAATTTCCCATGAATTCCATGTGAGTTATATGCGTTGTTGTTGTGATATGGATTGACCTTGATATTAAAGATATGCAAGTATATACATATTGTATGAATTTTCCTTCCATGTATAAGATGTTGAGAACTATGCTTAGTGTGAAATCCCCTACTCATGATATTGTAAATTATGGACTCTACTCTTACAATCAAGTCAGTTGTGTGTGTCAGTTTCCTTCCATCGAGTCCTGGAGGTAATTGTACCCAAAAAATATAGTTGTGTACCTAGAGCCATGTCATGTTATCACGATAATCCCAGTCAATCCATGATCTATGGAACTCAGTCGGTCATGTGACTCAAGAAACCTCAGAAATCTCATGATCTCAGTTAATTCCCAGATAGTAGTACTATTCCGTCAGTCAACGGAAGTCAGTTACTCAGTCCATGTATCATCGGTTAATCACGTTTAGTCTCTTCAGATGGGAGTATAAGTTAGCACCGAGTGAACCCAAAGATGGGAACTCACCTGCAGTTTAGGGTGTGATTCTTAGTAATCATCCTTGTGTTCCATAACTACGTAGCCAGCGTAGGTTGAGACATCTTAACCTGTCAGATTAGGGTTGATGAGGTGGCTTAATCTGTCAGTTTAGGGTTCACACCGTTATCATTTTGAGTACCTGCCAGCTAAGGGTCACTCACAGTTGTCCTTACCAGTGGCGCGGTATTGACACCCTTTCACTCAGGGCAGAGATTGGACCCCAACTTAGCTATATGCGTTGTTGGGGCATGTTGGTTAAGCAACTACCTCCCACAGTTTCAGTTTCAGTCCAGTCTCAGTAAAAGAACTCAGATAGTTCTTTAAATTTCAGTACATTAGGACTGTCAGATACAGTCCATTCAGTTATAAAACAGAACATAGATAGTTCCATTAGATTGAGGACTGTCAGACACAATCATCTATGTTATCAGAATTTCAGTATTTGTCATGCTAGATATCAGTAGATCGTATATTAGTGTCCAGATCTAAACATCACATAATCAAGATCGCAGTTACTATGTATGCATGTTTGCACTCTCACGTTCATATCAGTCAGTCAGTAATATCGTTCATACATGTAAACCCTTGCATTTAGCCTACCTCACTCGTATACTCAGTACTCCTAGTTGTACTGACGCATTTGTGCTATGGTGCTTTCTTTTATGCTACACTGTAGGTCCACAGACACGAGTTTCGGATCAGCAGTAGTAGTAGCACTCCAATCGCAGAGTTGCAGTGAGTCCTCATCCATTCGAGGACGATATTAATTTATTTTATTTTTTATTTCAGTTCAGTTTTGCTGGACGGAGTTAGTTGGAGACATGTTCCTTCAACTCCATATTTAGACAGTATTTAGAGGTTTTCAGATTTGATTTAGATTTCAGTTGTCTTGGGTATTCGTTACCCCATATGGATGTTATGATTTGTCAGATATTTTATTCAGTTGAACCTTATGGCCTATTGTTCATGTTTTCCACATTATTACGTCATATATTGCATTATACAAGTACAGATATCATTCATGGGTTAGCTTGTGATTCCTCGGGATCATGGGCACCGTGTAGCGATCCGGTTCAGAAAACCAGGGCGTTACACAAGCTCATTCTGGATAAGCTCTGCCATATCACCTTTTTTTGTGTCTTTTGATCACGGAAAGATTGAGTAAATTTAGAAACTTCAGAATCAGTAAAATTAGACCAATCACTATCAACCTGACTATTTCTACCCTCCCTTATATCCTTATTTTCACCTGAGCTTTGTGTGAACTTCAAAAAATCAAAATTTGGAAAATTCTTCCAAGCACCATCCTTAAAAGTTTTAGCTGCAGAATCAACATCGACATGACCACCTACAAAATCACCTACAAAATTAACTTTCTCTCCAACAGCATCCACCAAATGCCCAATTACGTCACCACCTACACAATTTGTTGCTTTTCCTACATCATCCATCAAATTGTCACTTATATGATCCACTTCCAGTACAACATCAGTTTGTTGTCTCACATTAGGTGGATCATTAACTTGATCATCACTTGTACCACCAACATTAGGTGTCTCATCATCCTTTTCATTTGAGTTGTTACCATCGTTATCACCAATTGATGTACCAACCTGTAAAAAAAACTTTGTAAAATAAGTACAATAGTGTATATAAGTTTTGTTAAAAAAAATAGGAGAAATTCAGGAAAAGAATACCTTAGGCTCATTCTTTATATCTAGAGCTCGAAAAATCAATTCAAATAAGGATTTCATAAACTTCTCTATCGAGGAAACCTTTTCCATTAACTAAACATAAAAGGTAAAAGTCAACACATCAATTAACAAAGACATACAAATATTAATAAAAACCTTCGACATACCATTTTAACATCACTTCTCAAAAGTTCCAATTCATTATCTGAGCTCGACTGACTACATACTTGTTTACTGGTGCTAGGCAAATCAACAGAGTGCACAACTGCATCCATAGGTTTGAAATCAGGTAATTGAAGAATTGTTTTTTCAAGAACTGTCGGCGTAATGTTACGCAACACAACCTGCACATACAAAACAGCACTCAACATTTAAGAAGCACATTACAATTTAACAAAGCATATATAAATTACAATTTAAAACAACGATATACCTGCTCTTGCCTAATATCAAAAAATGCAGACTTGACCTCCTTGTATGTTTGTCTATACTTTACAAACCAATTCAGTATACATGGCACACCATCACCCACTCATTCAGCAAGATGGACATCAGCATAAGGATAGCACTCATAAAACCAACACTGAAATTCCAGAGAAAAACCAGTACAACGATACATAGTTTTTTGCTGAAAAACCTTAAACTTCATTGACTCCAACATCAGACGAAAACATAATTTTTCCCAAGAAAATATTTCATGGTACCCAGATTCAACCAATAAGAAATCATTATTAGTTATAATATAACTATACGTGACAGAAAAAATAATGGAATAAATGAAGAACAAAACAGAAATTTGTAAAGCATCTTCATCACATCGCTACTTTTTTTCCATGAAATACTCTTCTAAATAAAGCTTTGTGACCTTGGACTTTCCTGAAAAATACAACTCCATCAGCTTACTTTCTTCACTAACAGCAAACTCATTATTGTAATTTTTGGTATATTTTAAGCCACTAATTATAGCAAACTCTTGTAAGCCGAAACGTAACCTAGTGTTATTCACTTTAATCCATATTTCATCATCTCTCTCACAAACAAGTTCCCTAAGCAACATTCCATGGATAAGTTGGTTTTGAGAAAAAACATTTGGTAAAGATAAGAAATACCCAAAGCAACTATTGTTAAACAAATCAAGTTACTTCTTGTCCAACTTATATTTCAAAGCAGTCACAATACCACAGTTGTGTGCACGCTGAGCTGACACTTATAATAATCAGATGGACCAAGAAACAAATCCCAAGCCTGCAATACATAAGTGTACTTTTAAGTATAAATATTTCAAAAAGCTACATATACTACTCATACAATATTCATTACAACAGTGTTGCTAATTGTACACAGTTACAATATAAATAGTCAAACTACCCACAGGTCTTATACAATCCTGATACACAAATAGTTATACAGTCAATATACACGCATTTTACTCATACAGTATAAATATTCAAACTATACACAATTCTTATACAATCCTGATACACAAATAGTTATACAGTTAATATACACTAATTTTACTAATACAGTATTCACTACAACAGTATTGCTAATTTTACACAATTACAATATAAATAGTCAAATTATACACAGTTCTTATACAATCCTGATACACAAATAGCTATACAGTCAATGTACAGTAATTGTATTCATACAGTATAAATATTCAAACTATGCACAGTTCTTATACAATCCTGATGCACAATTAGTTATATAGTCAATGCACACTAATTTTACTCATACAATATAAATATTCAAACTATACACAGTTCCTATACAATCCTGATACACAAATAATTATACAGTCAATGAACACTAAACTTCACAAAAATCACTAACAAATATATTTCACATACAACACTGACACATATTATATACATCAATAACACACATATTTCAAACATACACAAATTCTACACAACAAGCGAACATCTATCAGACATAATTAATACATACAAAGCACAAACAATGTACCTCAAAATCTGTTAATTTGGATATTTTTCTCTTCCAAGGAACTTTTTCACTTTTCTTTTTGGATGATTGAGCATCATCTTCTCCATCATTTGATTGATTCCTTTTTTCGTTTTTTGGGGAGGAACAAGAGCATCTCCTTCATCATTCACACGTATCTTCTCCTTTTCTTCAGATGACTTACCATCATCTTCATCATTTTTTTAATCACTGGTTTTTTGGGTTTTTCTGGAATAACAACAAGATCTGAATCATCACTCACATCTGTATGTGCCTTTTTTTAGCTGATTTTTTTGTTTCGTCATTGATGGATCACCTACTAATTTACCTCAAGACCTAGTAATTCGACTAGGACTAGCATGAACATTCTTCAAATCGTTCAATCGAACATCAAGATTTGTTAAATCTTCAAAATCATCATCAGGAGCAACGAAATTAGGATCATATCTTATACCTTTACCAGCTAATTTCAAATTAGTATTAACTTTTTTCTTCATTTTCAGCACAACAAACGTCAGAAAACCTAATCGCAAAGAACAATCGAAAAAGGTAAGGGGACTGTAGGTACTAGTTATTTTTTTCCGAGAAAAGGACAACTGCAAATATTTATCCTTTAGCGTGAACTGTAGGTACAAGTTATTTCTTTTTTTCGGGAAAAGAACAACTGCAAAGGGCACGTGTGATTTTTTTTATTCTTTAGCGTGTGGTTTATTAAAATAAAGAGCGCGTGTGGCTTATAAAACAAAGGGCTAATAAATGGTATTAAAAACAGTCAAAGTGTTACTTTTGTCCATTACTTTTTGAAAAAGCTACGTGGTGTCCTTTTCCCTTTTATTAACTCAACACACCTAAAAAAATTTAATTATGAGTATATGTTATTAAATTAAATTTTTAATAATATTTTAAAATTTAAAATTTGATTGTTATTATTTACTCATATAGCTTTTTCATACTAGAAATATAGAAGAAAAAATGTAATAATTTCTCTTTTTTTTTTACAGATTAGACAAATAAATTTACCCAATTTATAATACAGAGATTTTTTTTTTCAATCAATATCTTTATTTTATTAATATAAAGCCGAACTTAAAGAGTTAAAAGATGCATAAGCATATTTGGCAACCCAACAAAGAAAACTAGAGGTTCATACTAATTTGTCTAACAATGTAAGAGAAAATTTTGTCATATTGTGCGCTACCATATTCCAAGATCTAGGAATATATGTAATTGAAACTTCTTCAAACATCCTTATTAGCTTTCATATATCTTCGCACGTGGTATCTATCTCCCATTAAGCTACACGGCTCTTCATAATCATATCCACTACATTCTTTGCGTTTGATAAGATCTGCATCTTTGTCCATCCATTTTCTTGAGCTTTGTCCAATGCAGTCCGTATTGCAAGCGCTTCTGCAATGATGGTCTTCCCAACTGATTGAATTGGGGAGCCAAGGGCTTGAAGCAAATTTCCAGAGCTATCCATAGCTGTCATTCCAATGCTTGTCATATTCTTCTCCTTTTGTAAGCTAGCATCTGCAAACATAATCACAAAATCTTGTGCTACAATAATTGTATTAGTAGTAGTATAGTCAGGACCAAATGTGAGAGAAGGCATAGCAAGTGAACTGCTTTCATATTCCTGATAATCAAAAAGTGCCTTCTTTATAATTTCATTCGATTCAGAGATTACACCGTTAAAGTTCCTATCGTTTCTAACCTTCCAAATTTGCCACTATTTTTCCTTTTTACAATTGTTTGCTTCCAAAGGCTTACGCGGCACTAAGTACAACGAAATCGAGGGTGTAGTAATCCTTTCCATCAAATCTATTAGTACGCATATTTATGACTCCTTTTCAACATGTATGACCTTTTTTTTTTATTTCAAAAGAAGTGATTTTTTTATAACATTTTAATTTTAAATTCATGGCATATTTAAGACCTAAAGATATTAGAATATTTTAATATTTTTTTGTTTCATTTTATTTGTTCATTTTTTTATTAATATAAATATTAAAAAATAATAAATGATATGAATAATTTTATCATATTATCCTTTGAATAAATTTAATACTTTAGAAAATTATAACATAATAAATCGTATTGAGTGTTAAAGATAAAATTAATAAAACTATATAATTTTTTTATTAATTTTATAAATTGAATAAATATTATTGAACATATTAAAATACTCCTTCCGTCTCAAATTACTCATTCCAAATTTACTAATTTGATTTCTCATTTTACTTGTCTTTTTTCATTAATCAAGACAAGACAAGACAATTTTTTTTCCATTATATCCTAAGTAATTGATTACTCCTTGTTACTAGCATTGAATTATCACATCTTGAAAAATATTGTAAAAACTTTGGTAATCCTATAATCTTAATTATTCATGCAAAAAATGCTTTGGTATCGGTCATATAATAACTCCATCAATATTGAAACTAACAACATGACACAATTAATAGGAGCAAAATGGTAAAGTTACTTTACCAATCATTGTTCTCTTAATAGCTGTGTCATCTCAATTTGGGACGGAGGGAGTAAAAAATAATAAATAAAGATCGAGGAAGGGAGTTATTTGATACTCCCTCCATTTCATTTTACTCGTCCCAATTTGACATTGCACATTGATTAAGAAAAATAGTTAATAACATGACTACTTTATCATAGTATATCTACTAAATGATGTTTATATTTTAATTAGGAGAAAAAAATAACTAATACTAAGGGTAAAAAAGAAAAAAATATTATCTTTTCTTGATTAATGAAAAATGACACGTAAAATAAGAAATTAAATTTAAAAATTTGAGAGAGTAAAATGGAACGGAACGTGGAGGGAGTACTATAATTTTAATTTAGGCAAAATGACCTTCTGGACCTCTGTACTATGTCGGTTTTGTAAGTTAGACACTTCTACTTACATGTTTGTCATCTGGATCCTTGAACCCACTAAAAAGCAACATTTTAAACCTTTTTTTGGTGAGTGTAACACACTCTCTCCCACGTCGGTTGCCACGTCTGACACGTCTGCCACGTCATTAAAAAAAAGTATTACATTAAATTCTAAGTCATTTTTAAAATGCTACATAACAAATTAAATAATAAATTAATTTAATTAAATAAGAAAAAATTATAAATTGTAGAAAAATTTGAATAATCATGTTTTTATTTTTGCTCACAAATTAAACATCAAATCCATTTCAAATAATTAAAATTCTTCTCCAACTAATTTAAATTTTTGACTATAAATTCATATATACAAATATAATAAATTTTTTATTTTTAAATTTGAATATTTTTAACAAATTCACAAAAAGTTTAATTTTTTCAAGCGAAATTCAATATTTTTTTTCAATTTCACTATCACTCACTTTCAATTTCAATTTAAATTTTAATCCCCATAAAAATAAAAAGATTTCAAATTTAAATTTTAATTAAAAAAATGAAAAGTATTGAATTGAAAGGGAAAATTAAAATAAAAAAAAAAAAGTGAACGTGTGTGGAGGAGGGGGGCTAGAAGAGTGTTGGGGTGGGGGCTGGAAGGGGCTGAGGGTGGGGACGGGGTTGGGAGGGGTGTGGGGTGGGGAGAGGCTGGTGGGGTATGGGGGGTTGGAGACGGGCTGGGGTGGGGAAGGGCTGGATGGGTGTTGAGGGGGGGGGGGGGGGGGGGGGGGGGCTGGGGTGGAATGGGATGGGATGGGTGGAGGGTGGGGGGGATGGGCTGGGGTGGAGTGGGGAAGGGTTTTTATTTTAAAAAAATATTATTTTTAAATTTTTTAAAATATTTTTTAATTAAAAAAGATGGAGAAAAAAAAGAGCCTTTTTTATTTTTTTAATTTAATATTTTTTTAAAAAATTATTTTATGGAAGGGGCTGGGGTGGGGTGGGGTGGGCTGGGGGTGGGGATGGACTGGGGTAGAGTGGGGAAAGGGAAAAAATTATTATTTTTATATTTTAAAAAAATTAAAAAAGATGAAGGAAAAAAAATATCATTTTTTAATTTTTGTAAAAATTTTAATATTTTTAATTTTTTGTAATGTAAAATTGACCAAAAATTGACCCCCTCTCGCACCCCAGGCGAGTGACTACACTCTCCTTGTTCTAGTCACCATTTTAATGCCACATAGGCGAGGTCAACGGTCAAAGAGTGCAAAATATTGCTTTTTAATGGGTTCAAGGTTCAGATGACAAACATGTAAGTAAAAATGGCCAACTTACAAAACCGACATAATATAGAAGTTCAAAAGGTCATTTTGTCTTTAATTTAAGACACAAGATTAAAAATCTATATTAGTTTCTTAAATTTCAGTGTCTAAGTTAAAAAATAGTATAAGGGAGAAAATAGTAATTCACTGTCTCTCCCTCTCGAGTAGTCCGCAGGCTTGGCTATAAAATGCCCCACAGCAGCTACATAATAAAAACACCTCTGTAAAGATGAAAAGTAAAGGGAAAGACAAAAGAGTGTGATAGTTTATATCAACGGCTGCTATTTAGTCTGGCATTTTCAGTTACCAACTAGGTTTGATTTTTTTTTTCTTTCTTTAATTGAATCTTTGGAAAAACTTTATTTTGTATGAGATGCATCATGTCATACTTATATGAAAATTTATTATTTGACATGTGGAATTTGTGGGATCCAACTTTCATTAGTTTGCCATATTCTTTTCTCCATGACCTTCTCCCTCTTCACCCTTTTATTTTAATTAATGTTCTCACATTTTTTTATTTTTCAGAAATTTCACTCGATCTTTTTTATTTCTTTGAATTCGTATATTCTCTTTCAACGTCTTTCATAGTAATTAATCTTAAATTTTTATTTTATTATTTTACAAAAAAAATTTGTGTGTATATTAATTAATCTAGTTTAAAATTGATAATATGCATCGAAGAATTGCACTATGTCACCATATTGACATACTCATTCCATCTCAAGATAAAAATTAGAGTTGGATGTAACTTGGAGTTATTTTTGAATTTTTGTGAGAGAAGTAGGCATTTGACCATAAATATTGTTCACAATGTTTTGTAATACTTTTTCACTTTATTTCGAAATACTTCTTTGGCCATGAAAATCAAACATGTATTTTGAAATACGTCTTCATAGTTTTTGATTTTTTTTCTAAAAAAAATGAATTCAAGTTTTTTCTATCACTTTATAAAAAAGTACATTCAAACTCGAAAATATTTTTAAAAATATTATGAGCAAACACAATTTCAACTCTATTTTCAACTTTAAAAATACCCAATAATCAAAGTGAATACGTTTTTTATTTTCACGGCCAAACGAATCCCAAGAGTGAAAAAGGTTTACTTATTTGCACTTTTCTAAATACAACTCTAAGTTGTTTGAAATTTTCCTAGTTAAACACCAACTTAAAATTATATTTAAAATAAAACAGAAAAAATTTGAGAAAAAGAAAAAAAATATCATGATCAAATAGACACATGACGATGAATTAATTATTAAAAACTAGAATTTCTGTAAATATTGCAATATTTCAGCAAGGAAATTCTAGAAAAATTATATAAATGTGGGAAGATAAAAAATAGTTCCAAATAATAGGTTACGCAAAGAGATTATATTTAATTTTGGTGGCATTGAAATTGAATTTGAAGAAGAAGAAGAAGAAAAATAAGAAGATAAAATATGGTGAAGATGTCAGAAAAGTAAATAGGTAAAGAAGACTAGGGGACCCCACAAGCCCATTGTCAATCAAATAATAGGCCTCATACAACTTTTGTTGGTTGAGTGAGACTCAAAATAAATTTTTTCTAATATTTTTCTAGTGCAAACATTATTGTAGCTGTGTTTATTCAAAGAATAATAATTATAATAAATAAATAGTTAGATGTGTTTAACTTTTTATTAGTCTATGTGATACGGAGCAGGATACGGTTATAAATAAATCTGAATTTGCATTGCTTAATGGCTATCGAAAAATATGTAATCTGAACTTTACTATGTTTAATTAGCTCTGATTCACCGCTTCCATCTAGAAAATGAAGGCTTTGTTTGATCTTTTAAGATATTTTAATATTTTTTTCGTTCTATTTTATGTGATATATTTTATTTAGGTGTGGAGTTTAAAAAATTAAACTTATAAATATTTAAATAATTATCAAATAAAAAAAGTATTTAAACAAAGATTCCGAAGAACATTGTTTGCAAAAATCTCACTTATTTGTTTAATCGGGAAGCAATTGGTGATATGCTACTACTTTTGTTTTTATATTTTCCAAATTTCTTGTCGTCCAGTTCAATGGGCCAATGGCTGATCTACTTGCTTCTTTCTGTGGAGTTCTGGGTGTTGTGATTGTTTTAGCAAAACTTTATTTAATTAAGGTCAAGTACGATTGACCCTCAACTTGGCATAATCTTTTATTTACTATACTATTTAAAGTAGATATTGTTCATTATAAACACTAAAAATGATCATGAACTATGTTGCTTTGACTTCTTTTTGCACAAACTTTAGCACGTGAATTGCACTTGCTTGCTGTCAATATGAATTTAATGGATAATTTATTTATGTCAACTCATTTTAAATTGCCACATCATTTTATACACCCTAATTTATTTTTAAAATAAAAAATAACTAAAATCATCTTCCCCTCCCCACCCAATCCGTCTTCTTTAACTCCCATTAATGAAAGTTGAATTTTTTATTTTTTTATGAACTTTTTTAATCGAGGTATTTACAGTCCCGATATCGTTGAAATCTCTTTTCCTGGAGCTTTATTGACATATTTGAGTCTTAATTTTTTAAAATTAAAACTTAATTAACAAAAAAACATGAATACTGTTGAAAGTTGAATTTACAAAGAATGGGTGTTTGAAAGTGAATCTTGTGGATCAAATTATATTTTAATAATCACTACCAGAAAAATTCTTATTTTCCGACTGAAAAAAGTAGTCGAAAATTTCTGACTACTTCAGTCGGAAAATATACTTTTTTATTTTTACTTTTTACAAAATATTATTCCGATAGTATTTGTGACTACAACAGTCAGAATGTTTGGCAGAAAATTGCGGAAAGTATATATTCCGACTACTGTAGTCGGAAATAAAAATAATAAAATAAATATATTACTAAATATATAATCATGCCCTTATACGGAAATTAAATAATTAATATATAAATTATTAAATATTCATTTCCGACCATTGTAGTCGGAAATAAAAATAATTAAATAAATATATTATTAAAATATAATCAGACTCTTATACAAAAATTAAATAACTACTTAAATAAATTATAAAATATTTATTCCTGACTACAGTGGTCGGAATTATAAATAATTAAATAAATATATTATTAAATATATAATTAGACGCTTATACAAAAATTAAATAAATAATTAAATATGTATTTCCGACTACTGTAGTCAGAAAAATAAATAAATAAATAAATAAGTAAATTACTGATATATACTCAAAATGTTTGGCGGAAAATATATATTCCGACTACTGTAGTCGAAAATAAAAACAATAAAATAAATACATTACTAAATATATAATCATTTCCTTATACGAAAATTAAATAATTAATTATATAAATTATTAAATATTTAATTCCGACCATTGTACTCAGAAATAAAAATAATTAAATAAATATATTATTTAATATATAATCAGACCCTTATATAAAAATTAAATAACTATTTAAATAAATTATAAAATATTTATTTTCGACTATTGTAGTTGAAAATATAAATAATTAAATAAATATATAATTAGACCCTTATACAAAAATCAAATAACTATTTAAATAAATTATTAAATATGTATTTCCGACTACTCTAGTCGGAAAAGTTAAATAATTAATTTTATTAAAATAAGGACCGACTGGAGTAGTCGGAAATGTTATTATATAGGATATAACCCATCTCTCTCTAAACCACTTTCCCAATTCTCTCTCTCTAACCCTCCTCTCTCTCTAAGCTAGGGCGACCACAGCGATTACGTCGACGGCGTTGGTCAAGTGGTAATGGTGACGACAACGACGGCCCTGGTGGAGTCTTAACGGCACCGGAGACCACAACATTTCTATGTTGGAAGCTGTCTCGAGGTGTGATTTGCCTCTAAGACAGATTTGCTTCTATTTATGATTTTCATTTTTAAGACAGATTTGCTTAAGTTTTCTTTAGTTATTCTGTAAAGACCAAAGCATATTGTTTTTTTTGCTCTCAACAGGTAAGCCTCGTTGTCATTCTTAGAAGTCTTGTTCTCCATTTTCAATTTCTGTTCAATTTTCTATAAAAAAAACTGATATGGAATTCGCACACTGAATTTCTTTTTTCTGGTTTCTGAAATTTCGCGCACTGATTTTCTAGTTTTTCGAATTTACACAATAAACTGCTGTTCAAATCCCTGAAGGTTTTGACTGTATGTATTTGCGTAATAGACTTCCCAACAACTGAAGACAAACACTGTTTTGCGTGTGAAGTTCCTTATCTGATCTTGTTTACTGCTTGCTGTTGTGTTGCCATGTTATTTTGGGATGAATAAATGCATCTAAACATAGTACTGTAAGTTTGGAAAATATTTTGAATGTTAACGGTTTAACCCAATAACCGAATCGATAACAATCAATAACCGATAAACCGATAAGCCGATATCTCAATGGATCTTAATGGTTTAGCTTTATTACAAACTGATAATCAATATGTCAAATCAATAAACTTCTAAATCGAACCGAACCGACCGATATGCAGCCCTATCTTCACTGATTCGAGGTAATAATTTATTCCATTTTCTACGTGATCTATTTTTAGTACCTGTGATTGATGAGCAGACCCTAGTCTTCATTGTTGTGTCATTTGTGGTACAAGAGTTTATGGACGTGGTCATAGTAAAACCTCTTCAGTGTTTTCAACATGCGCTTTCTTTTTATTTTCTTCTTTTAAATTCTATACCTCATCTGCTGGTCTCCTTTTTTGCCTATCTTTTATCTTGTTTGTGAAGCTATCACACGGATTGGATTCCTTTCACTGATAAAAAATTGTTCTTTTAATTAAAATATTCTATTGTTGTTGGCTGCTTTACTATGTTGTATTGAACCTCTTAGTTTTTTGTTTGTGTCAACTGCATAGTAGCATCTCTAAACAACCCTGTTATTATTTTATTTTTCTTGTTTTTGTTTCTCCTCTCTATTATTATTGTTGTCATTCTTGTGCAGCTGGAAAATGAAGATCGTACATGGATGTATAATAGACTTTATCCTAACCATGTGGGGTTGAGGGATGAATATAAAGCTGGGGTAGCTGGATTTATTGCTAAAGCAATGACACTTAATGATTTTCTTATTGAAGGGACAATTAGGTGTCCTTGTTGGAATTGCAAGTGTTGCAAGTTATTGAGTCCAGATGATGTTACATTACATCTTTATAGGAAAGGTTTTATGTTGAATTATACTGTGTGGATAGCTCATTGAGAGAGTAGTGCTACCAATAATTTTGCTTTTTAGAATTATGTTAAAAGTCCAATAAGAGAATAATATTGAAAGTTCATCATATAGTGAGATGGTCAGGGATGCTTTTGGGACATACGCAGGGGCCCAAAATGAGCCAAATGATAAGGCTAAGCACTTTTATGAACAATTAAAGGAAGCTAGTCATCCTTTGTATGAAGGAGCAGTGCATTCTAAGTTATATGTTGCCATTCGGTTACTGAGTATTAAGTCAGATTATTCAATTCCTCAAGAGGGCATGAACTCTATCATTGGACTTCTGGATGAACTTAACCCAAATAAACTTGACTTACCCAAAGATTTCTACACAACAAAGAAGTTGGTTTCTAAGTTAGGACTTTCATCAGAGAGGATTCACTGTTGCGAGAAAGGTTGTATGTTATTCAATAAGAAAGATGCAAATTTAAAACATTGCAAATTTTATAATCAGCTTTGTTATAAGGAAGTCATACATGCCAAAGAGAAGAAGGTTCCTGCAAAGACGATGCATTACTTATCCCTTATACCACGGTTAAAGAGGTTGTATGCATCAAGGAGCTCTACCCCTCAAATGAGATGACACTGTGAAAATAAAAGACCACCTGGTATTTTATGTCATCCGTCAGATGGAGAAGCATGGAAGCATTTTGATAGTGTGTATTCAGATTTTGCTAGTGAACCAAGAAACATTAGGTTGGGATTATCTACTGATGGATTCGCTCCATTTTCAGCATCAGCTACACCATATTCATGTTAGCCGGTGTTTGTGACTCCTTATAATATCCCGCCTGAAATGTGTATGACGAGTCAGTATATATTTCTTATTACACTGCACTCATCCGTATGTTTCTTCTATCTACATCATATGGAATCAGAATGTTTTCTCCTTCTGTACAGGGTGAAAATGACTTACTTGAAACTATCATTTGTGCTAGACTTTTTCTGTATTTGTAATATATCACTACAGAGGGATCCAAACCTGCCATTTTTAAGTTGAGAAGTCAAAGCAAGGAGTTACTTTTACTAGAGTGTATTACACGATAAACACATTTGTTCTGCAATATGGACTGTTAAAGGTACTTATTTTACATCAGCAAGTTAAATTTGTTATCTTTTTATATGAAGAGTCAATGGTTGAACTTGCTCTGTATAACCAGTCCTTATATACAGCTAATTGTTTTATATTGTGGTTCTTTATTCGAGGTGCTTAATAAAGATAATCAATGGCATCAAAAGGTCTTGATAAAGGACGGCATAAGAAAGGTAAGAAAGGAACTGATAATCTTCTCGCAGGTCAATATACACCACCACCTGTTACCAAAACTCTTCAACAAGGTACTATAAATATTTTTCCTCCTCAAGGGCAAATATTTCACTACCAAATGCATTTTTCATGCCCCCACTGCCCCACCAGTTTCAGTCTTCTTCTTCCCACAATAGTCTGCATAGTAGCTCTTCATCTGTACCTTCAACATCATCCACACCAAGCCTTTGTGGATTGATAATTGGAGGTGCTAGCACATCAACATCGCCATCCATTGATAGTGCTACAGTGTCTAATGCTACAGTAGCTGCTTCCCAGATTTTGAAATTTAAAGAGGTAGTAGAATATGACGGCAATGGCAGACTAATAATCGCCCTTGATGGTGGTAATGGGTAAGTAAACCTTATGTTTTTCTATAATTTTTGAAATTTTTAAAGATAAGATAATTTAATATAATTTTATTGCAGGTTTATTCCCACATCTAGCGGCGGACATATGATTATAGAATCAATTAAACCATTTTACACGGAGACGTGGGGTAGTTGGAACGAGAATAAACTCGGCGTCAGAGTTCTTATATGAAACCAGTTTGTGGTATCATCAAAATCAAAGAATTTAGCATTTTAGTATGCTATCAATGATGAATTTACCTTTGTATCCGTCAATTCATTTCATGACTATAGATTAAACTATTTTGGAGACAAAGTGTGCATGAAATTCTTGTCATGAAAATAAAAAACAGCGCATTTTCAAGTTCAAAGCAGCTCTACGGATCAAAGAACACTTATATGAGTCTCGGAGGTACTTGAAAAAACCTGATTGGCTGAATGCTGATGTGTGAGTCTAGTTCTTGGAAAAATACGATACTCTTGAACAAAGGGCGAGGAGGGAACGAGCAAAGGCAAATAGAGTGTCTCAAACGGGCGGCTAATTGCACACAGGAGGTTCGATAAATTTTGCTACCCACAGATAAAGACTGGTAATATTAGCTTAAATTTCTGATTTGTTCGATTTAGTTCAATATTTTAAACCGTGACATAGTGAAGCCGTGTGGGGCTCTTTCGATTCACTATTGTTGTTATCTTCTTGTTGTTGTTCATCTTGAAGTTTAGTGAAGCCGTGTGTGGCCTAGTTTGATTCACTAGCATTTTTCTTGACATCTTGTAGCTCTTGTTGTTGCTTGTTTCTTTTGATGTGAACTTGATCTTGTATCACACTGTCTAATGGTTTTAGAAAGTTAGAAGAAGAGAATTAGTGATTTAGTTAGATGGTTCTAGGTCACAGTTGCCTTAATTGCAGCTGTTGTTGTTGCTGCAGTAAATGGGCTCACTACATTAGTAGCAGATGCGGCAACAACTGTTGTTGCTTCAGCCTCTACTGAGGACTAGGGTTCTATATGTGCAAAAGATATTATCTTCGCTACGGCTGTTGAATGATATAAACCTCTTCTTCAAAAACACCATGCAAGAAGCATTCTTCACATATAATTAACGAATGGGCTAATTTAAAGTGATAGCAATATACAATATAATCTTATTATTATAGCCTTTACTACATGGGTGAATATTTATTCAAAATCAATACTCCCTACCTGTTAGTAACCTTTGGATATATTCTAGCACAAGAGGTTACTTTGTCATTATTTTGACTGAAAGGGAGTTGGAGATTGCTAACTCATTTGGAGTGCAGTAACTCTACCTATGCATTTATAGTATGACTGACTGTTCAGGGCAGGCTTCTTACCAAGGAGAGATAACTAGATGCTTATTATTTGATACGCAGGCAGTGCAATTGAACCAGTACTTGTTTGTGGACTGCATTTGAACTAAACTGGCAGGGATCCCGTTATGCAATGGATTGGAATTCAGGTACAAGCCAGAGAGGTGATAGCTGAAATCTGGGGGGATAATCTATCATACATGGACCACTAGGAATTAGAAATTATTTAATGGAGTAAATGTACATATTGAGGTTGTAGTTACAGAGTAAGAAGAGAAATTTAGAGAAGATAGATTTACCAAAACTGTCTAAGAGATGTACAAGTTTTTTGCAGCATCTACCGTGTAACTTGTAACTGTTTAACGATATGATTGCTGAAATCTGGGGGGATAATCTATCATAGATGGACAGCTAGGAATTAGAAATTGTTTAGAGGAGTAAATGTACATATTGAGGTGGTAGTTACCAAGTAAGAAGAGAAATTTAGAGAGGATAGATTTACTTAAATTTCTTAAGATGTAGAAGTTTTTTGCAGCATCTACAATGTAACTAGTTACTGTTTTGAATCCTAACTTGTGTATGTTATTATCCAAAAGTTGGAAGGTTTTACATCACCTTATTTTATTGCATCTAATATGAGTTCAAGGAAAAAAGAGTTTCAGCAATACAATATTGTTATGATAATCTAATCTTGACTCAGCACCATCAGCACCACTAGTAGGATCATCTAGACTTAGTTCAGCACCATCAACACCATTGTCATAATCATGATTAGCACCATCTATCAATGCTTCCACTATAGGTGCAGAGTTTGTTAAGAACTCTTTGTTTCCTGCAGACACACAGTCACTCTTTGTTTCCTACATATAGGGTAATGTAAGTTCATCAGAGAATATGTCTTGACACAAAAACTTTCCTTATCGATGGGTGGTAGCATATATATATATATATATATATCCTTTATACAAACTGCTATATCCAATAAACACCCATGTATATGACTTAGGAGAAAGTTTCTATTTCACTTTAAGATAAGGAAAGCAATAAGATCCTGAATGAATGATCAAAGTACTACATCCCCTGGGTTGCTACCTGGACTTGTCTTCATACTTGCGTTATCTTTGTTTCTAAAATGTTGCAGAAATATGAAAATGGGGGAAAAGAGTGTCCTTTTATTGAGGTCTACGAAGAGATGCATAGAAAGAAAAATAAGGACGGTACAAGAGGAGATTGGGTCGAACCGCGTGCTAAGATTGCATATGTAAGATAATAACTTTTACATACATTGTTTTATTATTACTCAACTTTGCTTGTTTACGTACCGACAAATATTTTTTCTTTCAGGAAGAATTTAAAAAAAGCATAGAAGAGTGGCGGAAAACACAACCTACTTCAGAGGATGGTATTATGGTCCAACGATCACCTGCAGAGTTGAATAATATGTGGACAACTGTGATAGGTGGTCCAAAGAATGGTAGAACCTACGGGACAGGGGATCTCCAATCCTCGAGTAGTCCATCGTTGTTTCCCAGTTCCTCCTCTGCTTTGCAAACAATGAAAGAAATGGGAGCGATGAAAAAGCAAATTGTGGAATTGATGCAGAAATGTGCAGCTAATGATGCTAAGTTTGCTAAATTTGATAAATTGGAGGAGTTGGTTAAGAAGCACATGCCGCAAGTATTTCAGGACGAGGAAGATAATGAATCTGATGATAATTAGATTGTAGTTATTGTTCTTGTTTTTGGTTGTGACATTTAGATATTTAAACTATTTGATTTGATGTTTGTTTTGAATGGTTTAAAGTGGTTGTATTTATAAATTTTTGTCGTGTTTGATCCTGCTGTGAAAAATACATTATTATTTATGTCGTTTATAATCTGAAAGCAGTGTAAGCGAATGCAATATAATAATTATTAAATAATAATAATTATTAAATAATTATTTATTAAATTTTCGACTACCGTAGTCAAAAAATTTATAATTATTAAATATTTATTTAATAAATTTCCGACTACAGTAGTCAGAATAATTAAGATTATTAAATAATTATTTATTAAATTTTCGGCTACAATAGTCGGAATAATTAAAATTATTAAATAATTCTTTATTAAATTTTCGACTACAGTATTCAGAATAATTAAAATTATTAATTAATTATTTATTAAATTTTTTATTACAGTAGTCAGAATATTTATAATTATTAAATAAATATTTATTAAATTTCCGACTATAGTAATCAAAAATTTAATAATTATTAAATAAATATTTATTAAGTATTCGACTATAGTAGTCGAAAATTTAATAATTATTAAATAAATATTTATTACATATCCGACTACTTTTTCAACTAAAGTAGTCGGAGATTTCCGACTACAATAGTTAAAAAAAAATTCCGACAAGCTAATTTTTCGATTACCATCATGTAGTCGGAAAGTAGTCGAAAATACATTAATTTTCGACCACATTCCGACTACGTTGGCCGTCGAAAATTTAATGTTTTCTAGTAGTGAATACTCTTTAAGAGTTAATTATCATATTGATACTATTTATTATTCCTCCGTATTTGAATTAGTAGCTCAATTTTATCAGTTTTTTTTCGTTTATATATTTTTAGAAAAATTTATTTTGTTCACTTTTTAAATTATATTGTTACAAGTGATATCGAAAAAATATTAAAATAAATTATTCTCTAAGAGATAGAGAGGGTTTGGGAGTACCATTAAAGAAGTTAGAGCTTGAAAAAATGGTAGAAGATAGTGGGATAAAAAAATGAGAAAAAAATGATAAAAGTAAATAAAAAATGCGCTAATATAACGTTGTCACGCGCCCAAAAGCGAGTGGTCTACACTCACTCTGTCATATCAGCAAAAAGTATCAAAGTGACATAGTTTATGACTATTTACATGTTTAAAATGAACAACATCCACTTTAGACAATAAAGTAAAAGATCTTGCTAAGTTGACAAATCTGTCGATGTGTTTGATCTTTATTTAAAATAAATAGTATTTTGCCCTAATTTAGTTTGACCTCCTATTAAAATTTCAAATAGCCCAATTTTGATTGATTTTCATATTACTGTATATCATGTTGAAAACAATACTACAATATTAATATGAATTTGAAATTAAATTAGTGAGAGAATTGTTATAACTACTACATTGTGTCAAGTTATTATCTTAAAAGTAATTTTGACCTGAGTCTGGTATAAATCGTTATAGTCGATATGTTCCACAACACTTCAAACATGTGCACTTTTGGCTGAAACGTTGAAAGTTGTTCAAACAAATTACTCAAAAAATAACTTAAGAACAAGAAAAAGTGAAGATGCTTTCTTCTCCCTTGAAATCTAAAGATAAGGCATAAAGTACCTTCTTAATTATATTCAAAATTTTAGTGATAAATCTAAATTTTGTGCGGGTCTTATTATCTTTTAATTTTTTTTAGTATTTTTAAGTTTTCTTTTGGTATCGATGTGGTTGTCAAGTCCGGGACAACATCAATACAAACAACACAAATATCTCAAAATATGTTCAAACTTTCAGTGACACACCTAAATTTTACGGAAGTCCTTTTACCACTTAGCTCATTTTTGTAAAAATTGACATTCGATTTGTTTGATTTAATTATTTAATATCGATTTGATTTTTTAATTTTTGACTTGACGAAAATGACAATCGTAATCAAACTGAAATAAATTCGATTTGGTTCGATTTCTGCAAATTCGATTTGATTTCTTCAATTTCTTTTTTGATTTTGAACATTAAAGTTGTGGATGACTGAAAGTGAGTGGTCCAAATTATCTTCTTCTTATTTTTTTTTTTTTTGCTACTTTAATGTCTGAAAAAAAAAATATTCTTAAAAATTTGTGTTACTTTCTTAAATAATTCATTTAGTCTCGGAGGATTTTTTTTTTCCTGATTAAATAGTATACTTGTTGATGGTAGTGAGTAGTGACTCTTGAGTACGTTGATGGAAGCGAGAATTGAGAATCAGAAAATGAAACTAAGGCTGTGAGGTCGTGAAGGCGCCACTAATATAAAATTGTGAAGTGAATATCGAATAATGAATTAGAATTGAAGGGTTATAACTTAGGAAATAGTATATAATAAGGGGTATTGGGCTTGTCGAACTTGGTCTAGGTTGGGATCGTATTTTGATTGGATTTGTAAATTATTTAAAGATAGTAAAATATTAATATATTAGTTATATAATTTTAATTTTTTGATTTAATCAAATTATTTTTTGAAAAATTTAAAAATCGAACCGTTTACTCAAATTTCTAAAATTTGAAGTTGAAATCGATTCGAAAAATCAAAAACAAAATTTAATTTTGATTTAATTTTTTGACTTTTACGAATTGAAATAAAATATGTCCAAATATATTTTTATGCTCTTTCCTTTTTCTGTTAACTCGGTTTGAACATCTGCAAAAAAAAGAGCACAAAAATATTTTATAAAAAATAAATTTTTAAAAATACTTGTGCCTTATTCCTTATATTTAACTTATTTAGGGGTCATTTTATTGGGTACAAATTATTTTAAAATTAATTATGTTACTATATATATATAATAATAATTTATCTCATCACCAGATATAAAAAGTGAAATAATAATTTCTTAACTAAGTAATATCTCCAACAAAATATAAAATACAATAATTTTATATTTTATTCTAAAATTATTATAATTTATACTTCACGTCAATTGCTCTCTTAATATTACAGGAACGAAATTAAAATTTAGGACCTTAACTTTAGATTACAATATGCAAAAATATCTTTTTTATTTCTCAACGTGTCAAAGGATTCCTCTAATGCGAGGTTCCAAACACGTGCACTTTGCGGAAGCACTCCTCAGCTTGACCTCCCCAATTAATTTTCTTCAACTTGCACTCCTAGTTTCATTTTATTTTTAATAAAAGCCGTTATTTTAATTTATTTATCTAATTTATAAAATGTAATATAATATATATTCTTTATTAATATCGCTATCTAAATATATCTGTATAAAGTATATATAATCTAAATTAATATTTTTAAATTATAATTAGTAAGACTAAAAAAGGTAGTCTGATCAACTAAAGTTATCGTTATACGCGGTGTTTGAAAAAGGGCCCCACCATAAGAGTGTATTATATATACCGCATTTCTGCCTGAGGATGTATTCAAGAATTGAACCCGTGACCTTCTGATCACATGACAACAACTTTATCAGTTACTTCAATTTGATAAAATCAATTCTTGATTAAGATATTTTAAAGAAATTGTCAAGTCACTATAAGCTAAGTAAATGAAGCGTAAGTGTTATTATCCATTTGATCAAATCTACATGTCGGCCCATTTATTATATAGGGTTAAAATAGTAATTCAGCTTCTCCACAGGTATGCTATGAGTAACCCCACAGCAGATAAACACCACCACCCACTAAATATAAAAACCAATGGCAAACATAAATAAATAATAGCGTGGCATTTCATCAATGGCGGAGCTTGGTTTTATTTTTTTCTCCTCAATCTTGGTATCTTTCTATGTGCAACTATTGTGCAAATGTTGTGCCAATATTACTTACTATAGCTGTGTTTATACCAAAGAGAAAAAAATAGTTAGATCTATGTGATTTTTCTGGTTGTTGTTTGATGTGGTTAAATACACTAGGTTTGGTTTTTGTATATTGACAAGTCCGAAGGCAACGATTGATCGATCTGTTCCTGTAAAGTTATAAACAAAATATAACAAACAAGAATTGATCGATAAACCTCTGCACCAACGATCTTGAACCCCCTAACATTGTTTTTCAATAAAAGCAGTTATTTTAATTTATTTATTTATTTAATTTATAAAATAAAAAATAATACATATTCTTTATTAATACCACTATCTACATACATCTATATAAAGTATATAAAATTTAAATTAATATATTTAAATTATAATTAGTAAGACTAATTTGATAAAAATAATTTTTGATTATGATATTTTAAAGAAATTGTCAGGTCACTAAAAGCTAAGTGAAATGAAGCGAAAGTATAATTACCCTTTTGATCAAATCTTCAAGTTGGCTCATTAGACTCTTGTACTTATTTTTATTTGTAAAGTGAATATTTTTACTTAGTTTTTTGTCATTCGATATTTCAATCCATATAAATTCAAATCATTTTGATCATATGTGTGGCTCGCTCTTTCTAAACAAAATGTCACATCATATAAATCAATGACATGTTATAATATCTTTATTAATTAATTTGTTGAATTATTAATCAGTAATATTAGATAAAAACAAAATAATAAATTAAATTTTAATTTTTTAAAAATAAAATTCATCTTCATTATTTGCTAAAAAATTAAAATAATAATTTATATCATATTGATATAGCTTAATCGATTTATAATATAAATTAGAATTTATATATCATAAAATTACGATTCGAAATCATAAAATCCCGTAAGTTATATTATAAAATAAAAAATTTCAACAACGAAAATGAGATTTCGACTTGAGATTTCGCTTATATAGCATATGATAAAAAACTTCAACAACAACAACAAAAAAATTCATCTCTACCATTATTTTAAAAAATTCATCTCTATCATTAAATAAAAAATAAAAATTTATTTTTAATATAAAATTCATCTCCATCATTATTTAAAAATTTAAAATAAATTTTTTTATCATATTAATATAACTTAATCAATTTATAATATAAATTAAAATTTATATATTAAAAAATCTAAGGGAGGGGAGAGGAAAGGGGAGGGGAAAGGGTCATTGGTATGGTGATGGGGACGGGGACGGGGACGATTTGGGGGAAGGAAGAGTGGGAAGGGGGAGGCGGGGAGGGGGGGGGTGGCGGGAGTGGGGTTGGTGGTGTGGTGTTGTGTGTGGGTGGGACGGGGCGGGGGAAAGTGGGGGAGGGTGTTGGACGGGCTGAGGGTGCTGGATGCGGTGGGGGCCCATCCTAATGCTTTTTAAATTTTTTAAAATTTATTATATTTTAATTCTTAAAACTATTTTTAAATAAAAAATACTGAATCATGCGGGTAAACATGCGTTTTGCCAATTGAGTAATTTAACGGCATATATGCATAAGAAGGATTTAAATTCTTGTATTTTGATGAATTGAAGGATTCAAACGACAAAAAGGTAAATAGAACTGTCCACTTTATAAACTTGGACAAGTACAAAGATTGATCAAATCATTTGCCTTTATTATATATGGTTAAAATAGTAATTCACTTTCTCCACATCAAACCATTTTGTCTTTATTATATAGGGTTAAAATAGTAATTCACTTTCTCCACAGGTATGCTATAAATAGCGGTGGACATAGGTCGGGTTGGTCACATTTTCATTAAAATATAACCAAATCAATAATGTCGGTTTTCTAAATCTATAAATCAAATCAAATCAATAGACAATCGTTTTTATTTTATTTTGATTTTAGTCAATTTTTTTTGATTTTTCGATTTTCTTACAATTATAATGTGAATTGAAGAAAAAATTAAATATATTTTCACTAAAATGATAGAAAAAAAATAATGATCATAGAGTAGTTTCAATTAAAATTAAGTTGGCAAATTACTAAAACATCTAAATTACTACCTCTCAAAATAATATTATGTGGATACCCAGGGGTTCAATTTCTAAGTAGCCATAGTAGTTTGTTTGAAAGTTTCCTTCACATAAAATGTGATCATACAAAAGAATGAAAAATTGGAGACAACTTATTAAAAACTTAACTCCATAAAGTAATTAACTATATCATAATTCCATGAAAAAAAAAAAGACGCAGAAGAGAAACAAACTTAAATCACAACTTGACGAACGAGGAGAATGAGAAAAGTAAGATGAGAAATAATGACAACTCTCTGAAAACTTGAAAAGTAAAATATAAAATGAAGAAATTGAAGATTTGTAGGTTTTTATATTAATATTAAGTTTTGTATTAATTTGTTACTAATGGATAAATATTATAATTAAAGATTCAAGAATATATATCTATTTTCTGAATATAAAAAAAGTAATAAACATAATTAGAAAGTAGATTATAAGTAGTATTTTCTTACGTATAAAAAATTAAAATTATATATGTATTATGTCGTTCGATTTTATTTTATTTTTTTTAACACCAAATAAATAAAGAACGATTTATTTTTTTATCAATATCAAATCAATCAAATTGAATCATAAATTATTTTTTTTTTCCTCAATTTGATTTGATTAATCGATTTGATTCGTAGACCCAAGCTATAAGTAACCCCATAGCAGCTAAACACCACCACCACTACATATAAAAATCAAAGGCAACCATAAAAAATAACCCTCTATCAGTGGACATAAAAAGCAATGAAAAAAAAATTAATAGCGTGGCATTTTATCAATGGCGGCAGCTGGTCAGTTACCAGCTTGGTTTTATTTTTTTCTCCTCTATCTTGTATCTTTGTGCTAGATTGTAACTTTCTATGTGCAACTATTGTGCAAATGTTGTGCCAAGATTATTATAGCTGTTCATATTCCAAAGAGAAAAAAAAATAGTTAGATCTATGTGATTTTTCTGATTGTTGTTGGATGTAGTTAAATACACTAGGTTTGGGTTCCTTCTGATATGTTTATGTGTTTTGGGATGGTTGAACACTCTGGAGGCAGCGGTTGATCAATACGTTCCCTGTAAAGTTCTAAACAAAATATAACATATAGGAATTGATCGGTAAGAATTCAATCTTTGAAAAAATAAAAGTCGTTGTCAGCATTAAAGAATAAGCAAAGCTCTCAGCAAAGTCGTGGATATCTAATTGGATTAGGAGCGGAATCTCCCAATAAACCTCTACATTCAGTGCCCTTAAACCAATTTAACATTGTTTTTTTACTTATCTCCTTCTCTTTCTTTTTTTCAATTATTTGAGTGACACAGTTATTTTTTTATACGCTACCAGCTTATGTCTGAGTAACAAAGTTAGCGCATCTAGTTCTCAGTTTTCTGGTTGATAATCTGTTCTTAGTTTTTTGGTTAGTAATCTGTTCTCGATTAATCTGAATTTGTATTGCTTGAGATCTATTAAAGAAAGATGTTCAAAATCTATATTTTGGCCTCAATTAATCTGGATTTGAATTATTTAAGATCTATCAAAAAAAATGTTATCTGAATTTTTTGAGGTATCCTTTAAATTTAATTAATAATATTTATATAGTCATTAAATGATTGAAGTAATATACATTTTTTTTTGGTAGGAAATGATTGAAGTAATATTGAAAGAACACAATAAATATTATCTTTAATTTTATAAATTAAATAAATAAATTAAAACACTAATTTTAGCGAGGCCCAAATAAAATGGGATTTTCTGGAATTTTCTTAAAAAAAGAGAAAGTTTGATCAAATTTTATCATGTGTCCACTTTAATTGTTATAATTTATATTACTTGTTAAATTTAATTTCAAAATATGTAGTGACTTTTATTTTATTTTATTATAATATTTATATTCAAATTCAAGGAGAGAATTAGATAATTAATGGTATATCAGAAATAGGGATACCTTATTTCAGAATTACTTTTAGGATGAATTTATCTCAATTTTGATTGAGATAAAATATATAAAATAATTCATTAAAAAAATATATATTTTTATTTTTAAAGATGGAATAACTAATTCCAAAATAACTTACCAACAATCCGTTATTAGCGCTTTTGCCATAAAGAAAAAAACCTTATTAGTTTATATTTTTCATTACTTTAGCATTATATGGCGAAAAGTACGTTTTAGGAAAATGTATCTGCACTTTTTTGGGATTCTGCTTTTTTTGTTTCATTTTTACTTTCTTCTTCTTGGTATAAATTACATAACTTATGATTTTAAAAAGAGAGAAGTAATAATTACCCCTGAACTTGTCGACTTTTATTCATGATACACCTGAACTTTTAATCGTCTTAAATACCCCCCAAACTTATTTTTTCACAACTTCGATGAACCCTTCTTTGACCAAAGGCCACAATGTTGAATACACGCACTTTCATCGTGGTAATTTAATTACGTATCTTTTCACGTGAATTAATAATGTCTAGATGAGACCATCCGTTGAATAAAAAAGAAAGAGAAAGAGAAATAGAAACGTTTCACATTTCATCCCCCTCTATTCTCTCTCTAAACTCCTCCATCTCTCACTAACCAAATCATCTGGTTCTTTTAATCTCCCTTGTAATAGTTAATGAACGATTTCGTATTGAGTTATTGTTGAAGATTTCGTTGATGTTGGTGAATCTGTAGTGACTTCTCTCAAAGGTGGTGGGGAAGATTTCGTTGAAGTTGTTGGTGAAGCTGTAGTGACTTAGTCTGTGTTCTGCTATTTCGTTGAAGATTTTGAGTTTTTCACTAGTCAAAAGTAGAGTAATATTGAGATTTTGTTTTGGCAGGTAAGTTTTACCTTAAAAAACTCGATTTTTCGTTTGTTTTGATTGTGTTGAAACTGAATTTGTTTTCTTTCTATTATTGTTTCGATTTTGAATAGAAATCATATTATTGATTGTCATTAAATTATGAGAAATTTTGCTTGCATGATATTAGGATTTTTCGTAATTAGTTCAAAAATTAGGGTTTTTTTGTAAAACTAATTTTTTATTGTAATTTGTGTGTGTTTCTGTTACTGTTGGGTTGTATTGTTCAATTTTAATTTTTTTTAAATAATTTTACTTGTGTATTTTTTGGTATTTTCTTGAAATTAGACATGTACATTGTCTTATATTGTTAAATTGTTGTGAAATTATGAGAAATTTTGCATGCATGATATTAGAATTTTTCGTAATTAGTTCAAAAATTAGGACTTTTTTGTAAAATTATTTTTTTATTGTAATTTGTGTGCTGTTTTGTTACTGTTGAATTGTATTGTTCGATTTTGATTTTTCTTTGTAAATTTACTTATTGTGGTTATAGGTTGACATATGGCTACTATGTTGTTGAACTTAAGATTTAAAATTGGTGGTGTTTTGGTAAGTGAAGTTGGACCAATCTACATTGATGGTAGGACTGAATATGTATATAATGTGGGTGAAGATCACTTGTCAATTACTGAATATGCAAAGTCATTTGGTGTTACAAAATTGGGGAGGACTTATGTTGGGTCATCATTGGGGGTTGATTTGGCAAAAATGAAAAAAGATGGGAACATTTATGACATTGCATTATTTCTTAAAGGTGGGGACACAATAGATATATGTGTGTGAGGACTCAATTGTAGAGTATGTGGGTCAATCTGTAAGACAATTAAGTCAAATTACAAGTGTTAGTGAGTCTTTTAATGAACCTCTAGCTGCTAGAAAAGAAGATGAGGTATGTTTTGTTCCATGTAAAAATATCAATCAACAAAATCTAGATCTAAGGTTGGCTTCTTCTTCTTCTGTTGCTGTTCAAAATAATTGTAACAGATCTGAAAATGCAGCAGAAGTTGGGGTTGATGTTGATTGTAGTTCAATAGATTGGACTGACACTGAAGAACTTGAAACATCTGTCCAAGAATTCGTTGAACCTACTGTTGAAGGAGTAGAGGAACCTCTTGTTCAAGAAGAAGAGGTTAGAGATAGTAATGGTAATGATGATGATTCTGACCAATCGATTGACTATGCAAGTGATGTGCATGATGAGATGAGGATACAAAAGGGAAATGTGAGAAAGTTTAAGAGAGAAAACAGGAGGAACAAGAAGAAAGAGAAAGCAAAAGGCTTTTTGGGTGAAGTTGGACTGGATGTTGGGTTTGATGATATTGAAAAAGGTAAGAAAAATTACATGGGTAAATTAACAGAAGATGAGCCATATTATGATAGTTCTGATTGTGATAATTTTCAAAGTGATGATGATTTGTTGCCTGTTTCTGATGATGAATTTGAGGGAGGAAAGTTTAGTGGAAGAAAAAAGAGCACTTCAGTGGTATATGATCCAACTTGTGAAGTGGTTGTGTGGCAGCTAGGTTTAGTATTTGAGAATGCAAATGATCGTAGGGAAACAGTTACTAAATATGTTATTAAGAAGGGGGTTGATTTAGACATGTCATACCTTTTTTTCGATCGAACAATCGGGGTCGACGAATTTTTCCAATTAAAGTGACGATATTGAATAGGGATTATTTTATTTATAGAGTCGTCACTTGGAATTGAGTTATGGTGTTCCAAGTCATCTTTTTGAATCCCTAATCAAAAGAAAATGACTCTTTGTTATGGTTTGCGTAAACAGAAGACCGAGTAAGAAATTCTATTGATCGAGGGGAAGGTGTGAGGCACCCCTCGAGTCCCGTAATTCTAGCACGGTCGCTTTATTGACTTATCTTAACTTAAACTATTTCGATAATTATGTTGGGGCTTAGGTTTGCTCATTTTTTATATCTAAAATCTGTCTATAACTCTTGTATTAAATCGGTGAAAATTAATTTTAGAAAAATATTTGTCAAGGTGCATTATTGCATCCTTGAATTTTAAATGTCTAAGAAAGATGCGTACGCCGCCTTCTTAATTGAGACAAATATTCTAAACACACCTAAACTTGCCTAACGTTAAAGGCGTTGATTAGTCAATTATAAATTCAAGATACCTAAACTTATTACACGCATTTTTATAATATGCCCACCACATTCTTATAACAATACGGATACAACGCCTATACATTGGAAAATTCCACTCATACCATTTTATTCTCATTCATCCAATTCATTATAATCCATATACATTTAACTAACATAAAAATAACGGACAACAAATATGAAAGACCACCAACTCATATTTACTACAATGCATGCACCATAAGCGTTTCACAAAAACAGTAATAACGGACTTCTTTTTTTTTTTTTTTAATAAATAAATAAAATATGGATCTCTCTTTCTTTCTTCCGTATTTGTATATATAATCGATTGACATATACCAATTATACAAATAGAAGATCTCTAGTAATATTTGAAAAGAAATCATAACATAGAAAAAAAACGTATTGTCTATATATATATAAAACAACAATTTATATTTTTATTACGCTAATAAAAAAAAACAATATATATATTTTTTAAGTCAAATCGTGGTTATCAAACTAACAGGAAGACACAGTTTTCTTTAAGATCAAAACACGATTAATTAAATAAACCGAGTTACTGTATACGTAGAAATAAAGAAAAAGAAATTCTGAATCTTTTCTGTCTAAACAGATAAAAGATAGTATCATAACACCATTAGTTTCTTGTTTTTGTATACTAAAGAAAAATGATAAGAAAATATTTAAAGAAGAAAGTCATGAATTTCCTTCTAATTTAACTTTTGCCTCATTTTTGAATAAAAACTCTAAATAATTTTTTTTATTTTTTTATTTTAACTGACCCTTACTAAAACCAAATCACTATGGCACAATCATCTTCTATACCTTTCTATTCTAAAAAATAAGATAACTTCAAATCAACATATATTAGATTTTACAGGATACATGGTTACAGAAAAATTTGATCCGACCTCTACATTAATAATAACCAACACACATATATCTAGACACCCAATATTCACGAGTATTAAGGCTTAAACAAGAACAAACAATCGCCATACATTAATTACACTCATATTCTTACACCTATGTTCTGAAATAAAGATAACAATCAGACAAGTGAATTCACTCTAAAAGAAATATGGAATTTCCATGATTAGAATAAGCTTGGTCACGTTTTCACATGATCATCAAATTAAATTTTATAAAGAAAAATCGAGGGTTACCTCTCGTTAAAATAGATTTCTAACTAAATTTGCTACAATCTTGTAATTCACAAAGTCAATAATAGTTAACATTTGAAGTCACGAACTCAAACTGGAAACTCAAACGAGAATTCAAACTCAAACTTCAAACTCAAAGAACTCTCTTTTGTTGATTGGTCGTACGTATATGATTTCCCACAATTTTTCCAAATCTTTTTAACTCTTTTGTCTGCTCTTCTATGTCTTTTTTTTCAGTTTGTTTTTCAATCCTTTCTCCTTTTTTTTTTGTTTTGTCCGTGTGATCTTTTTTTTTTTTTTTTTGGTTTGTCCGTGTATTTAAAGAGGGACGTAAGGGAGGGAGTTGGGGAAGTTGAGAAAATATAGGTGTGATTTTAGGTTAGTGGGAAAATGGTTACTAAGGATGGTTTTAGGGTAATGGGTTTATTAAGATAAAATTTCTCTTCTTCTTTTTTTAATTTAAAATAAGTATAAAAAAAAACTTAAAATAAATAAATAAATAAAATATTTACTAATTAATTTTTATATTTATGATAATATAAGAAAGTTTATAACTAGCCTAATTAAGATAATACTCAAACTACTAGCTTATTTGTTTAAAATTTAAAAAGAAAATATCTTTAAAATTTTTGTATTATTCTTTTTTTAAAAAATAGAATAAAATAAAAATAAAACATCTCAAAAATTAAATTTATTTTTTTTAACTAAAAATTTATTAAAATAAAATAAGAATTTAAATAATATTAGACCAAATATAAATATTTAATATCAAAAAATATATATATTAAACTCGGGGAGGGTCAAAATCACGTGTCTACAAGACAAATGTGTGAATGAGAGTTATAGAGTAAGAGTTAGATGTAAAGGTAGTTGTCCATGGTTGTTGTATGCTCGCAAGGAAGGAAAGAGTGGAAACTTTTCTGTCAAGACCTACAATCCGAGGCACAAATGTACTAGGACAAACACTAATTTTCTTTGTAATTCAAAATTTCTGTCAAATTATCTTAAAGATAGGATTATATCCCAGCCAACAATCAAAAGATGGAAGATTCAAGAATTGGTTAGGAAAGAGTTGGGTGTTTACGTTGGCAAGGCAGTGTGTTTAAAGACAAGAAAGTTGATTTTGAAAGAAATTATGGGGGATCATGTGGCTGAATTTCACAGAATTTTAGACTACAAAGATATATTGCTCCAAAAAAATCCTGATAGTACTTGTGTCGTGAAGCTAACTGATTCAGCTAGTGGGATGAAAAAATTTTAGTCTTTCTACATTTGTTTTGATGCTATGAAAAAAGGATTTCAAGAGGGATGCAGAAAGTGTATTGGGCTGGATGGATGTTTTTTGAAAGAAGTTTGTAAAGGTCGGCTGTTGGTAGCTATTGCTAAGGATGGAAACAATCAAATGTTTCCAATAGCATGGGCAGTGATTGGCAAAGAAAGTAAGGCTATATGGAGATGGTTCTTGATGATATTACATGATGATATCAACTTAGGAGATGGTTCCCAGCTCACTATTATCAGCGATATGCAAAAGGTAACTATATTTATTAGTAATTTTTTTTTCATTAAGTTAGACCAAAATTAACTAACTTCATTTGTTTGTTTTGAAACTGCAGGAACTAGTTGCTGCTGCAGAATAAATACTTCCTAAATGTGACCACTGAATGTGTGCTAGACACATCTTAGCCAATTGGTCAAAAAAATGGTGAGGCATAAAGAGAAGGAAGAAATTTTGGGCTTATGCTAGATCAACTTTTGAGGCACAATTTAAGTATAACCTTGAAGCTATTTCTAAGTTGGGTAGAGGCATTGTTGAAGATCTGATAGGTTACAACAAAAAGAGATGGTGCAAGTCTTACTTCAATACCTTTTTCAAGTGTGATAGTGTGGATAACAACATGACCGAGAGTTTCAATGCTTGAGTTTTGATTCCTAGGAACAAGATAATTATTTCAATGTTGGAAGAAATTGGGATAAAAGTGATGACAAAGGTGAGTAGGGTAAGAAAATTTATAGATTCTTGGACAGATGACATATCTCCAATGACAATGATGGTGTTCAATGCAAATGTAGAAAAATTAATGCAGTGCAATATTGACAGAAATGGTGACCAAGGATTTGAAGTGACTGAAAGAGCATACAAACATACTGTGAATTTGAAGCAAAATAAATATAGTTACAGATCATGGGAACTAAAAGAAATTTTCTGTGCACATGGTATAACAGCAATGAACTACTTAAATTTGAATGCATCATAGGTAATTTTTAGCTGGTATAGAAAGAAGGCATATTTGAAGGCCTATTCTTACTTTATTCAGCCAGTCCCAAATATGAAAATGTGGCCAGATAGCAGAAATCCTATGGTTGAGCCACCTGAAGTGACACAAATGCCTGGTAGGCCATCAAAGAACAGAAAGAAACAGATTGGTGAAGTGGCAAAATCTGAAAAGTAGTCAAAGTTTGGGGTGACATTGAGATGTTCAATCTGCAAATAACCAAATCATAACAAGAGAGGATGTCCATGTAATCCCAATCGTAAATTCAAATCGATCATAAAAGAGGTGATAATCTTATTTGCTTGCTTAAAATTTTAACATACATTACTTATTAATTAGTTTCTCTTATTTTTCTAGTATGTTGCCTCCCAACAATCTTCTACTGGAAAGAGGAAAAAAAGCAGCACAATCAACATGGACAAAACTGATGGAAAGTGTGGTAACAAGAGGCCAAGAGTTGTGGGTCAATGTGTCTTTGTTTCTAAATCTGAATACACTTAAATGTAAGTGTCTTATCAAATTGATACTTCTAAATATTTTTGCAAAAGTTTGTCAAATTATTAACAAGGATTGACTACATTTTTCAGCAAGGATTGGCTAGTAGTAGAAGGGTTAACACAGGCATAATGAATTCGGCACATGTGACTGGTGATATTGGTTATCAACCAACAAAAGGACTGAAGTTGAAAAATTTACGTGCTGTTTCTCAAAGGCAACTTCAAGTTCAAACAAGATCAAAAGCTGCTGGCATTAGGACAAGGACGCAACTATTTGGGAAATCTCAAACAACAACAAAGAGTACCAAGGAAAAGACTTCATCAAAGAAAAATGCAAAGGGCAAGGAAAAAAGTTCTGCTGATAGTGGTTGCTAATTGTCGACATCTCTTAATTGTTCTATTATTGGTGTCGTAACAGAATGATTGAACTAGTCTTTATTTATGTGTTTTGACAGTCTCATATTTTGAAGTACTCGACTTGATTTTGGTTGAAACAATTGAGCACTATGGTGCCGTTAATTTCATGAATTCGAAACAATTAAGCACTAATGAATGCATCTATTATGTACAAAGTTGTATTGTTACATTATGCATCTATTGTGTTGTTGCCAACTTATAATTCGTAATGCACCTATTATGTACAAATTTATATTGTTACATTATGCATCTATTGTGTTGTTGCCAACTTATCATTTTCTTACGGAGAAGCCAACAATAACAAGGAAATGAGAATATATTGCTTTAATCAGCAAACAAATACATCATATTCGTCAAAATACACAATCTTATCAAATTAAAGCACCATTACATACGCTAATCAATCAATGACTCAAAATGTAAATTAGCATCATCACATTACATATCAAACTAATGAGCAAAATTAGTTTTAACATCTTTTTGCGTTTTAACTTTGTTTGATGTTTGTTGGTCTTCTTCAATAAATTCAAAATGACAATATTGGCTTGACGTGAAAATTCTGCATTATACCAATCAAAGAAGTAGCAACTAGTTCGAAATCGAGACTGCAATTCATAGAATAGAAAAAAAAAAGTTATCAATTTAACTTGTTATAAAACATAAACAAAAAAAAAGATAATATAAAAAAAGAATTACATACACCATAATGCATACAATCGAGGAATCTAAGTCCAGGATTGTCATCCGACCATGAAATTCTCACAATTGGAGGAGACCCACATTCACACACAAGTCTCCTATTATAATTCATGGAGTAAGAAATTTTTTTAAGTAGAAATAATAAAATGAAATTGAGAGAAGTAGATTGGAAGTGATGGAAGAAGATGATAAAGAAGATGAATAATAAATAGGAGAAGAATAATTAAATTTTTATTGAATTAATTAAAGAAAAAATGATTTTTTTTGTTTTGTTACTTTGGAAAGGATGACTTGGACAAAAAAAACTCCATCACGCGCCTGATGGAGTTTGTAGTCAAACAATTATCCACGTCGGACAAGAAGGATCAGTCAAAGTTGTGAAAAAATAAGTTTGGGGAGAGTATTTAAGACGGTTAAAAGTTCAAGTGTACCATGAATAAAAGTGAATAAGTTCAGAGGGATAATTATTACTTCTCTCTTTTAAAACTTTAAGTTACATTGCGGTCTCTTCAAAAGTGACGTTAAATTTATATCGAATTCTCTTAAAGTTTATTAATTTTAGTGAATTTGGCGAGTTCAAGAAGCTTGTACTGCCTTCGTTCCATTTTACTAGGATCTATCTCTTATTATTGTACTGTCTCCATTCCTTCTTACATGGACCTCTTATTTAGTTATTTCAATTTTTGTCCAAATTAAACTTTAGAGAAATTTATCATTATCTTTTTATACTATACTTTCCATTTTATGATTATGCAAAGTGTATTTGTTGTGAACAAGAGGAGTCAAGTTGCTGACCAAGATGACACGAGACTGCCAAAGAGGATAATCACATGGATATGCCACGTAAGAGTTCTAGAAAAGTAATTCCCCCTAAAAGACTTGATGATTACGTCTGGAGAGGTGGGAGTTCACGTGACAAGGAACAAAATTTATTGCAACACTGTGAATAAACAGAGAAAGGACTGGGCAGAATGAGGAGGGAAATTCATGATGGATCTTTCTGATTTCTCACCCTTATTCTTCTAATTCTCATCTCCTTCTTCAAGCTATCTCCCCATCTCTATTCTTTTATCTATCCCAAGTTATTTTCTCTTGTATTTCAATTAACTTGGATATTGTAAGGTGTTACAGTTTGTTGAAGTTTTATTCGGTTCAGTTAATCAATTCAAAGGGGATTTCTGTGATTGCTCATTAACTCATCCTTGTAATATTGGTGCTTTCATAGAGTGGTATTTAATGGAGGACCAACAACTCGAGGCTCTAATTGCTGAATCGATGAAGAAAGTAAATGATTCTCTTGCCAAGGACCTCGCTGACATGCGATGTTTCTTCCAGGAGATGGTAGGCGAATAGTTCCGAGGGATGCTCCTAAGCACCAACCCTTCGTCACAAACTAGCTCCAGTTGAATTAGGTCGTTTAGTGGCACAAACCCAGAAGCATGGCTCTTTTAGGCAGAACGTTATTTTGATTTCTATGGAATTGCGGCGGCACACCGATTGACCTTAGCATAAACCTATCAAACGGGCTGGTTTGACCCGATTCGAACCGGCCCACTTAACCAGTCCGGCCCGATCAGCCCCCGAACTGTAGGGTATCGAGTTACGGGCTGAGTTATTTTTTTTGGGTCCGGTTAGCTCGATCCAGGCGGTCCGCTAGTTAACCGGTCCGGATCTTTTTTTTTTTTTTGGATTTTGAAAATGAAAAAATTACAGAAACTAGCATCCTTAAGACTATAATTACAATAAATAGCAATACTTTTTCAAAATTACAATTTATAGCAAAAGTAGTAATATTTTACCCACTTCATAGTAATAGAAGAATATGTATTTTTCAGTTGTACATATGTATTTATGAGTAATACATATATATTTGTATATGTATTTATATAGAAACATTTTACTTAAATACAAATACAATTTGCTATTTTTTGTAATTATGAAACTATTGCTATAAAAGTTATAATTAAAGCTACAGAGTTGCTATTTCTGAAATTTTTTCGAAAATGGAAAAATTGGGGCACAAAGTAGACGTTGGCCCAACGGCTATATGACCGTTTTTGGGTCCAAACGGCTACTTATCCATTTTTTATTAAAAACCAAAAATTCATTTAAAATATTTTTTAAACCCAAAAAAAATTCTATAAATACCCCACACTTCCAAATCATTTTTCACACAATTTTCATTCTCTTAAATCTCATTTTCTCAAATCTCAATTCTCAATTCTCAAATATTCTATATATCTCCTAAAGTGCTCAATTTAAATTTTTAATTTTGCGACTACAAAGTACGAGTGGAAGTTTCTAAAGTCGCAACTTTCGGATATTTTCAAAATTTTGTATTGTCGTTCCATCTCTTACTTTTAATTTTTAATTTGTGTATTAATTGTTGAATATTTAATTTTATTATATTTGTGTATTTTAAAATTTTTAGTTTAATTTATATTATGGATAAATTAAGAAACCTCGCCACTAAAAGTGTAAAAATAATTCATCCCGTAAGTGGTAGTAGTAGTAAAAAGCGAATTACTGGCGGTAGAAGTACTTCAAGTATTAGATATACCTGTGTGCCTCCGCCTCTGGTATCGCTTAGTCAATCTTTTGAGGAAGAAGTAGGTGTAGGTGCTCACGATATGGATTATGCAGAAGCTTAAAAAAATTACGGTATAGAAGAAAATGAAGTAGATGCGGTTGATTTAGATGAAGATGATAAAAATATTGGTGAAACACCCGCAGTAGGAAATGCTAATGTTAGATCTGAATCGATTAATCGCTCTCCCCATCCTCCCTGTCCCTCAAGAGCTCGTAAAACAACTAGTATTGTATGATAATTTTTTACACTTATATCAGATACTGAGGTGCAATGCAATATTTGTCAATAAATATATAAGTATAAAAGAGGAGGCAAACAAGGGGTACGGGTACGTTAATGAGACATATAAGTGATAATCACGAAAGAGAGTTACTTATTACAAAAGATGGTCAGGATGTTGGTGCGCCAACACAAACTAGAATGGACCCAATAACCGGTCAGTTAATTAAGAAGTATAATAAATTAAGGGACCGAGAAGAAATAGCAAAAATGACAACTGTGGGTTGTTTATCTTTCAGTTTTTCTTCTTCTGATGCTTTTATTCATTATATTCAACCAATTTATAATCCTATGTTTAATGCCAATGGTAATCCTAAAAGTACTTGTCGGACCGATATTTTCGACTTCATTCACAATATTATTTTTATTTATCTACATTATTAAAAAATATTCAATGTAGAATGACTTTAACTTCTGATCTTGGTCGCGCTGTTAATAAAAATGATTATTTAACCATTACTTGTCACTGGATAGATAGTAATTTTGTTATGCAAAAACGTATTCTAGCTTTTTTGAATGATGAAGATCGTAAACATACATGAGATTTTATTGCTGATTCGATTGCTAAAGTTATAGAATTTTGTGGTATTGAAAATAAAATCTTATGTATTGCTTTTGATAATGCTTCTAACAACAAGACAGCTATTATAAAGTTAAAATCTAAGCTATTCCGTCGTTACCTAAAATATTTCATGTTAAGTGTGCTTGTCATATATATAATTTAATTGTAATAGATGGTCTTGAGTTTTTTGAGCTTTATATTGAAAAATTCATCTTGCTGTTGGTTTTATTCAAGGATATAATAGAAGAAAAAAATATAGAGAATTTAAAATTAAATGTGAACAAAATAGATTTGCACCAATATTGATGCCTGAAGAATCTGATACTAGATGGAATGCTATGTATGATTTTTTAAAAATTTGTCATAAATATGGAGTTCCTATTACACTAACTTTTAACCAACATTGTGGTTCATTTGCTGATTCGGTTGAATGTATGCTACATGATTTTGATTGGGCTGTAATTGATGAGCTTGTTATGTTTTTGGAAAAATTTTGTATAGCTACGGTTGAATTTTTCGGTGTTTATTATCCTACTGTTTGTAATATTTTAGCATAGCCGATATTTCTGTTTTGCTCAAAGAATATAAGATTAAAAACGTTACAAAGAAGTTGTTGGTATGATGTTTGCTAAATTTAAAAAGTATTTTTTTTCGATTTTTCCTATTTACTTGGTCGGTGTTATGCTAAATCCGTGTATGAAATATACTACTATGTGCCGCTTTAATACTCTTATTTATTCTAACTTAGAGAAAAATACTAATAATGATTCTGATGAAGAAGAACAAGAACAACTAGATTTGTGGATGTTTATGGCTGATGCGAACGCTTACATAGATAAATTATATAACCATTATGCTGATTTACTTGATTTAGTTGTAACGATAAATATCACTCCAACTGTCGCTCCTCATCCTCCCGAGGAGCCATCATCTTCTAAAAGGCCGGCACATAGTGGTTTTCCTGATTACTTTTATGATTTAAATTGTTGGAACAGTGTTAAGGCGGGAGCTTACACAACAAAAGAGTTTAAGTATTATCTTCGAATGCCGATAGAGGATCGCAGACAATGGATCAACGCGTTGGATTGGTGGAGGAATAATGAAACACAATAACCTGTGCTTTCAAGATTAGCTAGAGATATATTGAATGTTCCAATATCAACCATTGCATCGGAGAGCGCTTTTAGTCAGGGACGACAACAGCTTGGAGACAACCCAACCGACAGTCATTGGGAAGCAATGCTATGAATGTTCTAGTTTGCCTTAGAGATTGGATTAGAGCAGAATGAAGAAATCAAAGAATGGAGGTGGAGCCAAACGACGAACAAAAATTTGAAGAAATTATGACTTCATGGGAGAACTCAGCAAAATCATGTCCAATGCATAATTTTGCCCCCATTGAATTTGACTATCCTATGCAAATTTTCGTTAATATTAACATGGATGAGTTGGAAAAAATGATGAGAACTTTGTAGATTTTTCATTCATGCATATTATAAATTTTGAATCATTTTGTAATTAAAATATAATATTCATTCACTCCTTAGATCTTACTTTGTAATTTTTTTCATTTAATGATTTAATTTTTAAATTAAATTTTTAGTTTAAATTAAATACTTAGTTTTAATATATTACTAATTTAGTATCAAGTATTATTAATTTTTTATATTAAGTAGCATATTTTTTAAAGTAGTACATATATTGAATTGTACGTGTATATGTGTATATATTTTCTATAGACTTTAAAGTAGTATATATTTAACGTATACATGGGTGATGTGTATATGTTATCTAAATTAGTACATATATCATTATATTGTAGTATATATCTTGTAGCATATTTTTTAAAGTAATACATATATTGAATGGTACGTCTATATAGAATATAGACTCTAAAAGAATATATATTTAACGTATACACGTGTATATGTTTTATAAATTAATATATAACTATATATATAGTGTGTGTATATATTGTAGTATTTGTTTTATTTAAAGTAGTACATATATATTGAATGGTACGTATATATGTGTATATATCTTCTATAGACTTTAACGTAGTGTATATTTAACGTATACATGTGTATATGTTTTATAAATTAGTATATATATCATTATATTGTAATATATATATATATTGTAGTATATTTTATTTAAAGTAGTGCATATATATTGAATGGAGCGTATATATGTGTATATATATCATCTACAGACTCTAAAGTAGTAAATATTTAACGTATTCATGAGTATATATTTTATAAATTAGTATATAACTATATATATAGTGTGTGTATCTATTGTAGTATATTTTATTTAAAGTAGTACATATATATTGAATGATACGTATATATGTGTATATATATCTTCTATAGACTCTAAAGTAGTATATATTTATCGTATACATGTGTATATGTTTTACAAATTAGTATATATATTATTATGTTGTAGTATATATCTTGGAGCATATTTTTTAAAGTAGTACATATATTGAATGGTACGTATATATGTTTATATATAGAATATAGACTCTAAAGTAGTATATATTTACGTATACATGCGTATATGTTTTATAAATCAGTATATAATTTTATATATAGTGTGTGTATACATTGTCGTATATATATTGTAATATATTTTATTTTAAGTAGTACATATATATTGAATGGTACATATATATGTGTATATATGTCTTCTATAGACTTTAAAGTAGTATATATTTAATGTATACATGTGTATATGTTTTATAAATTAGTATATATATCATTATATTGTAGTATATATTTTGGAGCATAATTTTTAAAGTAGTACATATATTGAAAGGTACGTATATATGTGTATATATAGAATATAAACTCTAAAGTAGTATATATTTAACGTATACATGTGTATATATTTTATAAATTAGTATATAACTATATATATAGTGTGTGTATATATTGTAGTATATTTTAGTAAAGTAATACATATATATTGAATGGAACGTATATATGTGTATATATATCTTCTATAGACTCTAAAGTAGTATATATTTAACGTGTACATGTGTACATGTTTTATAAATTAGTATATATATCATTATATTGTAATATATATATTGTCGTATATTTTATTTTAAGTAGTACATATATATTGAATGGAGCGTATATATGTGTATATATATCATCTACAGACTCTAAAGTAGTATATATTTAACGTATTCATGAGTGTATATTTTATAAATTAGTATATAAACTATATATATAGTGTGTGTATATATTGTAGTATATTTTATTTAAAGTAGTACATATATATTGAATGGTACGTATATATGTGTATATATATATCTTCTATAGACTCTAAAGTAGTATATATTTATCGTATACATGTGTATATGTTTTACAAATTAGTATATATATCATTATATTGTAGTATATATCTTGGAGCATATTTTTTTAAAGTAGTACATATATTGAATGGTACGTATATATGTTTATATATAGAATATAGACTTTAAAGTAGTATATATTTACGTATACATATGTATGTGTTTTATAAATTAGTATATAGCTTTATATAGAGTGTGTGTATACACTGTAGTATATATATTGTAGTATATTTTATTTTAAGTAGTACATATATATTGAATGGTACGTATATATGTGTATATATATCTCCTATAGACTCTAAAGTAGTATATATTTAATGTATACATGTGTATATGTTTATAAATTAGTATATATATCATTATATTGTAGTATATATTACAGTATATTTTATTTAAAGTAGTATATATATATTGAATAGTGTGTATATATGTGTATATATATCTTCTATAGACTCTAAAGTAGTATATATTTAACGTATACATGTGTATATGTTTTATAAATTAGTATATATATCATTATATTATAGTATATATCTTGTAGTATATGTTTTATTTAGAGTAGTATATATATTTAACCAACGTATAGTCGTATACACGAGTACATGTGTAAGTTTGTATAAGTTTTTAAAATTCTAATGTAGTATATATACTATATATATAATGTATATATATTGTTTAACTTATTTAAAATATATATAGGTGGGTATATATAGTGTATATTGGAGAAAAAACTTTCAATTTTTTTTTGGATTTTGACCGAATTTTGGATTGATTTTGACCGAATTTAGGTGGATTGGATTAGTTTAGGTTTAGTGGGCTGGACCCGGATTATTTTAATAAACTTTACTCTTGGGCCCAAAACCGGACCCGACCCACAAATCAGATAAACGTAACGGATCAATTTTGGGTTCACCCGATCCGGCCCAATTAACAGCCCTGGGGAAGCCTTGGAGTGGTACCGCTGGTTGTTTCGCAACAAACAACTGGTTGGATGGGATCATTTCGTTGAAAAAGTGAAGATTCATTTTCAGCCAGGGGGGCTCGAGTCAGCGGAGGGCAGATTAGGAAACCTCTGTCAAACGACCACTGTGTCAGAATACCAGAGTCATTTTTAGGCCATCGCTAACGAGACCACAGGTATCTCTAATAATCCGATGGTTCGTCTGTTTATCTCTAAGCTATGTGAGGATATCAAGGGTTCAGTTATTGCTCATAGACCTCAATGTTATGAGAAAGCTGTTTCTCTAGTTTCGTTGTTCCTGCTTTACTGCCACAATCAACACTCAATAGATCACTACTCAAACGCTTAACACATACTGAGATCCAAAGTCGATGAGAGAGTGGTCTCTGTTATTACTGTAAAGAAAAGTATACCGCAGGCCATAAATGTAAAACCCCACCTCAACTTCTTCTCCTTACTAATGGGTCAGATATGGATTCTCTATTACCTGACCTTTTTGTCACTGATGATATTTTGGCAGAGGAATTGCAATGCTCAGAGGTCTAAGAGCACTCCGCCATTTCCTACAATGCACTAGCTGATGGAAGTTCACCTTTCACGCTTCATTTTTTGGGGCAGGTGAATGGGAATTCGGTTCAGATCTTTGTGGACAGTGGGAGTACCCATAATTTCATTCAGGAACGGGTGGCACGCTTTCTAGAGTTGTCCATTGAAACCATCCCTAGCTTTTCTGTTGTTGTGGGGAGTGGACAACGCCTTCGTGATGGAGTGTCTAGACAAATTAGTGTGTTGATTCATAGTACCACGCTCGTGGTGGACCTATATGTCTTATCATACATAGTGTCGACCTTGTTCTTGGAGTTTCTTGGTTGGCTACACTAGGCTCAGTTCTTACAAACTATTCGACAAGGACGCTAGAATTCTATTTGGAAGGAACTCTTGTAGTATGGCAGGATGTGTCTCTAACTGAGGTACAACCTGTACAGCCGCATAGCTTAAGACGAATGACAACTACGGAGGCCATTGCATCGTGCTTTTGTCTGGAGGTAGTTGCTGCAGAGAATTCCCCTATAGATCAGCCTGATATGGAACTGACGACCTTGTTAGACCTCTATGTTGATATGTTCCAAAAGCCAGCGGGATTACCACCTTCCTGTCTCCAAGACCACGCTATACATCTCAATTCCGGAGCTCAACTAGTGAATGTTAAACCCTATAGGTATCCTTATTTTTAGAAACAGGTCATGGAACAAATGGGTACAGAGATATTTAAGGAAGAGGTGATACGGGCTGGCACCAGCCCATTTTCATCGCCTGTGTTGCTGGTTCGTAAGAAGGATGGCACGTGGCATTTTTGTGTCAACTATCGGGCACTTAATGCAATCACAGTGAAGGATCGATTTCCAATCCCAACTATTGATGAATTATTTGATGAATTACATGGGGCTCATTATTTTTCTAAGCTTGACTTGCTTACCGGTTACCACCAAATTCGTGTGACTCCTGCAGATGTGCCTAAAACTGCCTTCCGAACTCATGATGGCCACTACGAGTTCCTGGTAATGCCATTTGGATTAACTAATGTTCCTTCCACTTTCCAGGCAACTATGAATGAGATTTTTCGGCGTCACTTGCGTCGCTTTGTTCTCGTCTTCTTTGACGATATATTGGTCTACAGTCCTTCTTGGAGCACTCACTTGGAGCATCTAGAAACTGTCTTAAAATTACTTCGAGAACATCAATTGGTGGCTAAACGCTCTAAGTGCTTGTTTGGGCAGCCAATAGTTGAGTACTTAGGCCACATCATTTCAGCAAAAGGCTTGGCAGTGAACCCCGATAAAATTGAGGTGATACAACAATGGCCCCCTCCTAAAATCGTGAAAGAGGTGCATAGTTTCCTTGGACTTGCAGGGTATTATCGATATTTTATTCACCACTATACAGCTATAGCAGGGCCTCTGACTGACTTATTGCGTCAAGACTCCTATAAGTGGACATAGACGGAGCAACATGCCTTTGACACACTTAAGTCCAAGCTGGCCTCTACTCCTATCCTATGACTCCTTGACTTTAACCAAGAATTTCAGGTCGAAATAGATGCCTCTGGGCTAGGCATTGGAGCTGTACTTTCTCGAAATGGCCGTCCAATTGCATACTTCAGTCAAAAACTAACTATCCAAATGCAGCGGGCATCCACTTATCACAGAGAAATGTTTGCCATTATTGAAGTGGTGAGTAAATGGAGGCAATACTTGTTAGGGAGAAGGTTCACTATTATTACTGATCAACAATCATTAAAGAGCCTCACGAATCAGACTATTCAAACTCTGAAACAGCAAAAATGACTCACCAAGTTAGTGGGGTACGATTTTCAAATCATCTATCGGCCTGGTAAACAAAACGCAGCTGCTGATGCACTTTCTCATAATTTTGAGGCAGCCTATATGACCATATTTGTTGCATTCTAGAACTAGCACATGAATTAAGGCAAACTAAATGCAACACGCTCAGAGTTGATTGCTATACAACAAGCTAAACAAAGATTGGATAAGGACTTTTTTGCGTACCAATTTAAGGCTGGGTTATTATTTTACAAAGGTCGGATAGTAATTCCTACGGATTCACCGTTGCGCCATAAACTGCTATTTGAGTTTCATTCTACTTCTATTGGGGGACATGCCGGGGTTGCTCGAACTTACCATTCGATTGGCATCCAACTTCTTTTGGAAACATATTCGCAAGGATGTCCAGTCCTTTGTTGTTACTTGCCACGTTTGCCAACAAATGAAAGACTCTCATACACACACAGCGGGTCTACTTCAGCCCTTACCAATACCAGACCAAGTCTTTAAGGATATTGCCATGGACTTTATTTCTTGCCTTCCTAGCTCCAAAGGCAAGGCTACTATCATGCCTGTGGTGGATTGTCTCACTAAATATGGACACTTTATACCCTTATTGTTCACTTTCTCCACTCATACGATGGCTGAAGCATTTGTGGTTTGGGTTGTTAGGTTACATGGAACTCCTCGAACCATTGTGACAGATCGAGACCCTCAATTTCTTCACTCTTTTTGGCAGGAGATTCATCATTTGCAGGGGTCTACTATGAGTACGACTTATCACCCTCAAACGGATGGCCAATCCTAGGCACTTAACAAGTGTGTTGAGCAATACCTCAGGTGTTATGTTGCTGATATACCTTCCACTTGTGTTTTCATTCTGCTGTGGTCAGAGTTCTGGTACAATACTTCGTATCAGACATCAGCTGGTATGACTCCCTTACAGACTTTGTATGGGTGCGAGCCTCCCACAATTACACGTTATATACTAGGGAGTACATCCAGTGAGTTACAGAAAACTTTTTGTTGTAGAGAGATGAAGCCTTGCAACTTCTCAAGCATAATTTGGAAAAAGCTCAGACTCGCATGAAAGCCTTGGCGGATAAATCTCGCACTGAAATTATATTTGAGGTCGGGGATTGGGTGTTTGTGAAGTTTAAACCTTATAGGCAGTCTACTCTACGTCTACAACGTGATCACAAGTTGGGAAGGCACTACTTTGGGTTTTACAAAATTCTGAAACGTGTGAGTGTTGTGGCTTACAAGTTGGATCTCCCTGAAGCTGCTAAAATTCATTCTGTGTTTCATGTTTCTGTCTTGAAGCGTTGTGTGGGTGAACCAGTCCAACAAATCACTCCATTGCAACTCCTGGATACCTCATCTTTAGCAGATCAACCTAACCCCAACCTTGAGGACAAGGTTGTTTTTCAGGAAGGAAGTATTGTTGTGAACAAGAAGAGTCAAGTTGCTGACCAAGATGACATGGGGACTGCCACAGAGGATAATCACATGGATATGCCACTTAAGAGTTCTAGAAAAGTAATTCCCCCCTAAAAGACTTGATGATTACGTCTGGAGAGATGGGAGTTCACGTGACAAGGGACAAAGTTTGTTGCAACACTGTGAATAAACAGAGAAAGGACTGGGCAGAAGGAGGAGGGAAATTCATGATGGATCTTTCTGATTTCTCACCCTTATTCTTCTAATTCTCATCTCCTTCTTCAAGCTATCTCCTCATCTCTATTCTCTTATCTATCCCATGTTATTTTCTCTTGTATTTCAATTAACTTGGATATTGTAAGGTGTTACAGTTTGTTGAAAGTTTTATTCGGTTCAGTTAATCAATTCAAAGGGGATTTCTGTGATTGCTCATTAACTCATCCTTGTTACAGTATTAATAATCAAATCAAAATATAACTAATATGACTAGTTTAGTAAAATTAAATCTCTAATAAAAATTTAAAAAAAAAAAAAAAAAAATCTGTCCGGACAACAAGAATTAGTTAAAGCAAAAAGGAGGGAGTAACATATTTTTCACCCCAAGATTGTAAAGTCTATTTATTGTTGCGACTCTTAAAAACTCGTAGGAAATTCATTAAAAATGCACCATAGTATTTGGCACGCAGTAAATCCTATTAGAGGAGTTCAAGCAACATAATTCTAAGAGAAGCTTGTAACATTTTCTTTACCACAATTAGTAGTATTGATCTCCTCTGCATTTCTTCAAATTTCTATTTATTAGTTTAGCGACACTTGTTCTATTTATTTGTGAATGATCTAAATTTCTTTAACTAATCAATAATTTTAAATATGCTTATGTTTTTATTTTAGGAATACAATAAAATATTCGTTATTGGAGATAAGATATCATACTAAAGTAAGAGAATGTAGTCTTCCTAAATAAAAATATATTAATCATTATTAAAATTATTTATTAGTTAAATGAAGTTAGATCATTAACATGTAAATCAGACAAATGTTACAAATCTAGATAGCAGCTTGAAAATTATATTATATCTCTTAATACATAATTGTAAAAGATTATTACTCTCCGTTAAGATCACTATGGGGGCTTCTTTTAATAGAACTTGTGGTTTAATTACCTTATTGTTGCTTTAATTATTGTACTAGTATACTTACCCGCGCGATGCGTGGATTATTGTAAAGAGAAAAAAAGGAGAAAGATAATTGTAACAATCTTGAAATGACTTAATATTTCATCTACCATTTGTATGATGATCTTAAATCATTTGATTGATTGGAATATATATTTGAAAATTGGAATACAGATTGTGAAATTACTCCTATAGTTTGATTGGAATATATATTTGGAATATAAATTGTGCAGTTTTCTTTACTTCTATATATATTTGGATTCTTTAACAGTTTTCACAATGTTATTAACAATGTCATGGAATTATTAGCCTTAAGAGATTGGCTTGAAGTTATTCAATCTAATAATTTTTTACCTGTTGAAATAGATACTGATTCACTAGAATTACTCCATATGCTCATAAATGGTAACCTTCACTATGAAGCTATTATTGATGACTGCAGGTCAAGATTAAGGAGGTTGGGAGCTCTGACAGTTCAGCACTGTTTTAGGGAACAAAATCAAGCGGCGGATGCTCTAGTCAAAGAAGGAGTAGCAGATGAATCTTTTGAAGGCAACAAGCTTTTTGTAGTTCCTCCGGTGTTTGTTCGAAAAATAATCTGGTCAGACATGGTTGGAACTATGTATAAAAGATATGTTAATCAGTGTATGGCTGTCCAAACTAATGGGTCTAGAACCTATTTTGTGCTTGATCTAGGCTAACGAAACCTGAGAATGCTTGTATTCATATCGTTTTAAATATATTACCCAGTTTACCAAAAAAAAAAAAAGAAATATAAGTTGTGCAATTACTCCTAATGATAGTGAAATTAGGAGTATTTGATGGATGATCTTCTTAAATCACTTGATTGATGGAATATATATTTGAAAATTGGAATACGATTGTGGATTTACTTCTATTGCTTGATTGTAAAATATATTTAGAAATTTGATTAAAATTAAAAAAAATAAAAATAAAAATAGAAAGGTTTCAATTGAGGGACGCAATGAAGGAAGAGAATGCCACAGGGGTAGTGAGAATCTACTTTTTATAATATTGGGTGCTTTTTTTCACGTTAAAGGACGATGATGAGAGGATATGACAATTACTACTAGGGCTATGAAGATAACGTTCTATATTTCTTTTTATTTTTTGCACTCATTGGCTAGTTCTTAATATGACACTTGACATAATTTTATGCAAACTTCTTTGCTTTGTTATATATATAGATGTGAAATATATAAATAATTATATAATGTTCATTAATAGGAGTCAATTCAAATTATTTTTTATGACAATATAAAATATGAAATAATAGAATAAAAATAAATAATAGTGTTCATTCAATATTTTTTACCATAATATGAAAATTTAAAAATATATATATATAAAATAAATAATTAATCAGTAAAATAAATTTTACTGCCAACAAAATAAATTTTTGTTGCCAAAGTACTCATTGGCTAGTTCTTAATATGACACTTGACATAATTTTATGCAAACTTCTTTACTTTATTATATATATATAGATATGAAAATTTAAAAATATATATATATATAAAATAAATAATTAATCAGTAAAATAAGTTTTGTTGCCAACAAAATAGATTTTTGTTGCCAAAGTACTCATTGGCTAGTTCTTAATATGACACTTGGCATAATTTTATGCAAACTTCTTTGCTTTATTAGATATACTAGTATTAGTATCCGTGCGATGCGCGATTGCTATTAAATGAAATTAATTATAAAAAAAAATTATTTTATTGATTTTATATAATATAAAAATTATTCAATATTGTTCACATATTTTAAATTAATAAATTTATACAATACGAAAAATAACTATTAAAATATTAAACTTAATATCATTAATTACATAAAACTTAAATATTTCTTTTCGAAAGTTAGTATCCGCGTGCAAATAATATTATATTGTAATATAATTATTTGAGAATATTAGATAATATTGTGATCTACATTGATTTATTTTATAAAAAAAAAAATTATATAATTAGACAGGAAGATGCATTTTTGACATAATTATTATTAGTTAAGTGACTTACTTCTAAATTTGGTTAGAAAAAATAAAGAACTAATGAAAGATATGTTTTGGAGTTATGCACGTGAGGCTTCTCTCTAAAATTTTAACTTTAAATTTAAATTTTTTTATATAAAATATTTTAATTTGCACCCTCTTATTAAGAGGAAAAAAGGAGCTTCCCCTTCTATTTTCTTTTCTTAATAGATTTTTCTTTCAAAGTAGATTTTGTATTCCTTTGTACGATCTTAGTCATAGTATATTTTTTTATAAATTTAAAATATTTTTGCGTCAAGGCAAATATTTTGAGCAAAGTTTCAATAATAATCAATTTTTCCTCTCTCATATTTTTTTATTACCATTTTTTCAACAAATAACTTAGAACATTATCTAAAGTCCTAACCTGTTTGCACGTTCACTTATTCTCTTATGATAATGGACCAACAAATATTAATGAATCTTATTGTATATTATTTTTTCGAATAAATGATTTAGTCCTTCATAGATTTGAATATTCACTCTTCAACTCTATTTTTTATCAACACTATCATACTTTCTCAATTTACTCAATTTGAATGAAATTATAAATATTAATCACTATCGAAATTGAATTCCTCCCATCTTAGAACATTCAACTAATACTTAATCCCTCATGTTCATCAGTACAATAAGATATTCATTTTATTCATCTTTATCCTGTATATTGTACAAAATAGATCAAAATAATTATTGTACCAAAAGATCCACAATAATCTAAAATTGGAGTTATAAATATAAAGATAAACATGATTAATTGTTATCATAACATATAAAAGTATAGTCTAGACAAATCAAGTGTTAAATCCTAATATATAGAAATGTAATGGATTAGTAATTTAGTATCATAGTTTATTAATTTTTGAAACCATATTATCATCTCACTAAAATCTAAAGTAACAATATTTGCAATGCAAAAAAATCAACTATCTAATATCAATGTTAGTTTCTTCATATTTAACGTATAACTTGTAAATTTTTATGTTATTGGTAAAATTTTCATTGCATTTCGAGCAAGATAAATTTTTATAAGTCTTTAAAAATATATGACATATTAAAAGATCACTAACTTAAATCTTCAAAGAGTACAAATTATATTTTTTTTTATAAAACATAAAGTACATGAATATTGACTCATAAAATTTTCACCAAACATGTAGAAAATAAAATGAATATGCAACATAATCTGTATATTTCGTTGACTTGATAAATAAAAAAAATCTATTCTAAAACAATACTCAGAGTAAATTGAGATTCTAGCGATTATCACGACAAGATAAGTTGTGGCAAAATCACTTGCACAATTCATCTTCTCCAACATGTTATGACAAAAATTAATTAGCTTTTACTGAGTGTAACCTTCTTATATAATGGTAAATTGTTATGGTATTAGAACTTCTAGATTAATTGCAGTTAGTATAAGTTTCTTTTCCATATATATATGTGTGTATAATTGTTTATTGATTATTCATTTTTTATTTATATTTCTCAATCAATTTTGTCATGCTTCCTTAATTGACTTACATTGAATGAAATCATAATTACATTTGTCATATAAATATTCATTTTATGGTAATACTTCAATTGCATATATTCTAATTTATTAGTAACTCACACCTACATTTCATCATACAAAAATTATTATAAATTTTTATTGATATTTTATTATTAAAAAATATTTATTCCTAATTTATTTTATTAATCTGCATGTTTAAATTTTTATATAAGACGATTTAATCTTTTTTAATTAATTTTTGTTCATCAAAACGAAGTGTCTTTTTCAAATTTGATTATTTTAAAATCCAAAATTATTCTTACAGACATATATAAGGTTATATAATTGGTCAATTAAAGAATAACTTTGTAAGGCAAAACTTTATTTGACTTTGAATGTTAATTAGGACTACGTAATTTTAGTAGTTATTTTCGATGAACATTATGCAATCTTTTCTGTGTAGTAATATTCATTTTATTTTTTTTAATATTTATTTATTTTCAATCTACCCTCCTTTTAAATTCAAGATTATCTTTTATTCATTTCTAATATAGAATGACAGTGTAATTACTCATTGATAGTTATTCTTAATTATGAAAATCTTTTCATTAAATATGAATGCATATTGTTTTAAATATAGATTACTTAAAATATATCGAATGAAAATTCTTCCAATAAAATATGGAATATAAGTCAATTCAAATTCAAATTATTTTTTATCAAATTCAAATATGAGTTAATAGGAGTCAATTCAAATTATTTTTTATACAATATGAAATATGAAATAATAGAATAAAAATAAATAATAGTGTTCATTCAATATTTTTTACCACAATATGAAAATTTTAAAATATAAATATAAAATAAATAATTAATCAGTAAAATAAATTTTGTTGCCAACAAAATAGATTTTTGTTGCCAAAGTACTCATTGACGAGTTCTTAATATGACACTTGGCATAATTTTTTGCAAACTTCTTTGCTTTATTATATAAATATATATATATAGATAGATAGAAGATATGAAAATTTAAAAATATAAATATAAAATAAATAATTAATCAATAAAATAAATTTTGTTTTCAACAAAATAGATTTTTGTTGTCAAAGTACTCATTGGCTAGTTCTTAATATGACACTTGGCATAATTTTATGCAAACTTCTTTGCTTTATTATATATATAGATTTGTTGATCCGTGAATTTTTTTATTTTTTTTTAAAACGACTCATCTCTTGTTCATCTCTCTGGCTTCCATCAATCATTTCTCAATAGGGATTGAGCCACTTCCATATCTCCAAATTTCTCTTAAGATTTGGTCACTTTCTATGATTTTGGGTTTGATGTTCTATTCTAAATTCCAACTATCTACACATTTATAGGTCAGTCAGGATTAGTTAAAATGGTCTGCATTATAACATCAAGAATCAAATCACTAGCAACTATAATTTTGTCAAAAGTTGTTACTAGTTGTGGGAATTTCTTTTGTTTTCCTAGCAGAAAGGGGAATTTACCAGGTAAAGAAAGAAATGAACGTGGGAAACATGTTGTGCTTGTGAAAGTTAAAAATATGGAGTACTTATTAGTTAAAGTGGCATATCGTCAGAGAATCTTTACAAGTGAAATGAACTCATAGGAATCTAGGAGGAGTATCATATTCTTTTTGCAGTGCTATATAGAAACCTAGTCAATAAGAAGGTTAGAGTAATCAAAATTAACTTTATTTTGACTGTACTTGAACAGCATCACTTTTAAAGGAAAAAGAGTGTCCGTCACTTTCAAGATTGAGGATTTGCTTTTATTCATGGAGTGGTGATGTGGCCAAACAGTTCCAGCAACATTATTCTACTAATATCTCTACAACAATAATACACTTAAAAGGAGTTTTTTTTTGACCCCGTGAGATGAAATTATGATTTGAAATCATGAGATAAAGTTAATGTTTTGTTTGAATGTAATTTAAATTTTTTATGTTGTATATATTTTTTTTTTATAAACCATAAAATTCTATAAGTTGTAAAAACTATCAAAATTACATCAATTCTTTAAATAATCTTACCAAATAAGCAAAAGTTTATAGTAATAAAATAAATGGCAATATGAGATATAATTTATAAAGAGTTTAAAAAGTAATAATATGAACTATAAATTTTATTTACATATGAAATAAATGATAGATATTTTTACAAAATATAAATATGTGAGTCAATTTTTATATTTTAAAAATCTCAAATCAAGATTTTTGAAGAATTTGAAATTTTATCGATATGAAATCATCAGATGAAATCATCATTAAATTGTATGTCCAAATACTAATTTCATCTCATTATTTCAAATTAAGTATTAGATAAAATCACACATTCAATCGCTTACTTAGTGTAAATCCACAATATAAGATTTAAAAAGAGTCGAGTGTATAAAAAAAGTACCACTGACCATACATATAGCATTCTACCCAAATATATTTTTAGTGATTCTAATTGAACCTCGTTCTTCCTTGCAGTTTTATTCTATTTTTCTAAAACGATCTATTTGGATGAGTAATATACTTGCCTACTTAAATTTGGAAGGTTCAAATTAAATTAACTAAAAAGTACTTTTTAATCCGAACACTCCGATACCAGTTATAAACATTAATACATGCATAGCATTCATATGAGATCATTTAATATTTGTGCATAATTTAATAATTCTGGTTCGATTATATCAATGACCAACAAACTATAAACATTAATATCACCTATATTCATGTATGTGTCATTTTATGTTATGTGCATAATTAATTAATCACTCCAACTCATTCACCTTAGCGACACAAATTATACAAACATAATCATATGCATAAACTAAATAATAAGTTAGTAATTTTATATTTATACAAGTGATAAATGTTATAATTTTTCCATCTTGATGGCTAACAAACTGTATAACATAGGTACACATACATCTTAAATTATAATGATAAGAATATTGTATGCATATTTACATTTTTCACATTTTATGTTAAATATTTGATAAATAATAAACTACAAACTTTTCATACATGCATAAAACGTAAAAAAATATTATTTTTTTTTTTGTTTAAGGTGAAATTTGTAGTGATTTAATCCTAAATATTAAAATTCTTAGAATTTTAACTAATCGATCATCAATTGATTAACATTTACCGACAACCTAATAACTCTTAAAAATAAAAAACCCTACAAAAGTCATGTCAGTGGTCATTAATATAAATAATCAAATACTCACGTTGGCTGTCTTTTTTTATTAAGTCATTCATATTAGAGAACATGAGTACAAGATTTAGCATAATATATCAATTGTAGGAATGATTATGGCACGATCTTAACTGTTCGTGAGTTACACCCACGTTAATTCTTCGATAAAAGAATAATCTAATTCAAATCATTAGTGAACATTTAGTTATTTTAAGATAAGATAGAAGTAATCAATAATCAATACTAATTATGACTAATTCAAGAAAATCTCTAAGTGTAGAAGCAATTCAAGCTTACTATTACAATTTTGAAGAATTTGAAAGTTATTGTACAAGAACTTCTAATAAAAGTACTGTCTAAAACTAATATTCAAAAATTATTGTAATAAAATAATATGAGTATCATTGTTTCAATAAATAAACATAATCTATTGGGATGATACATGGCAATCCAAAGGTAAGTGCTCATCCTTAGATAGAAAATTGTTGATCACACACAAGAAGTGAGATCACATAAGAGTCTTTGAAATACAACTTACACTCAACAAAGAAAGAGCACAAGATAGCATCAGTACAAATCATTATATACTGGTAAGTATTATTGATCGATTCAACTTAATAACATATATACATATCCGAAACTAAAAAAAATAGACAAGTAGTAACACGTAGCAAACGATCTCGGAATTCGATGAAATTCGAAACCCAAGCTTTTTTCAAGCTCCTGAACAAATCTCAATAGTTTTTACACTTCAAAACAGAACCAAAAATTTTAGATTTAAGAACCCATTTGAAATTTCTTTAAACTCAAGCTTTAACAATGGTGGGTCACTTAATTTTTGCCGAATTAAGCTCAAATTTTAGATAATGACTCAAATAGCACTGGAGTATACTATTCTAGCACTAGAAACACAAGAAGAAACAAAAATAAAAAACTCAAAATTTCAAAACAATTCAAAACGTGAATGAGACAATTTTTGTGATTTTCTAGATAACAAATCGAAGACTAAAATCGTTGGAACGATCTTAAGCTTGACTATGATACCAAATGATAACGGAGTAAACTACAAGATCGAAAAACTAACTAAGATAAGAGCAACGATAGATAAAAAGGACATATGAAAACAAGTATAGATAGACACAAAATAGGAACTGAAAAGCAAACAAAGGGAATATTAAACTCTTAATCCTCAATTCAAATTACCAACAGACACCTAAAACTCACGTAGACCTCAAGGTAATCGATTCCCAAGCGACTTGCATTTTTAAATGAAACATCAACACAAGCTAATTCAAACTTGCCATTCACTCACAAGGGAGCAATCATTCATAATTCATTAAAAGCTAATGCAAAATAATCCTAGAAGTTTTCAGTTATAGTCTATTACAAGGCCCAAAAATAGCTCACGACCAGATTACGAAATAACCTTAATGGACGGTTTTAAGTTGACAACTCGTCACTTAGGTCGTCAATGAGTTGACAGCCCGTCAACCAAGTCGTCAGTCTTAACAGAATGTAAAGTCCTTCACTTCGAAGTTGGTAGCCCATCAACTTAGTCGTCAACTGGTTGACAACTTGTCAACTTTGCCATCAACTCGTGGCAGAATGTCATATATTCCTCTTTTTGTTTCAAAGCTATTCATTATGATGTGAAATCTTTTGGAGGGGCTCAAAACATGCTCAAATATTTTCATCTTCATAAAAATCTTTGAAGGACTTACAATTCCTGCGCTTGGCTTCTAGTAAATAGTCTTGAAGACTTTTGGGTTATATCATTATTCAAAGCTCCGGAGGCAATTTAAATTGTATAAGTTTTCGGAAATTCAATTTGTTTTTCGTGTAATAAATGAAGAGTATTCAATAGCTTACTCTTTAGTTCTAGACATTAGGGACTAAACTCTATCGATTTCACCGTAGTTCTTTACCTAAATCACTAAGGTTAGGTTTTTCACCCATTAATTTGCCCCAATTCCCCTGATTTATGTTAAAGAGAAGAAACTCTATCCATTCTAGAATTTTTAAAAAATTTCACCATTTTATAAATGTAAGGTGTAAATTCAAGAAGTTTACTGATAACGGCACATATATCATAAGTTTTAATCGTGTCGAGTGATGGTTAGACTTTATTTTTTGAAGTCTAGAGCATGTAATATTTTTTCATATATAAGTATTTACTCAAAGTTTTATTCTAATAATAATAGGAATTGTTTTATTATTTTTATAAGCTCAAGTTAAAAATCAGACTAATACTTTCTCCATTTCTAAATAGTTGGTCTCTTTCTAAAAATATTTCTTTCAATTTAGCTATTTCTTTTAAGAAATCAAGAGAATTTTATTATGTTCTTCCAATATTATTTTTATTATTAAATAACTAAATAAACTGTATATACTCAAATTTATATTTTTAAAAATAATAAAAAAAACTATTTTAATAAAATAAACTTATAATAAATATTTTCTTAAGGAGAGTATCAAGTCCATAAATCATTTTTTTTTAATACGATGAGAGTAGTTGATATTTGTTAAATCAACAAGTATCAACTACTTCATTCGTTACAAAAAAGATTGATTCTTATTGAGTTGACACTCCTTTTGAAAAAATATTTATTCGAGATTTATTTTTACCAATTTAGACTTGTTAATTGTATTCTAAGAATATAAATTTGAGTATATATTTTATATAGTTATTTAATGATAAAAATAATATTAGAAGACTATAATATTATTTTTTGTTAATTTCATAAACGAAATGGTTGAATAAAAACAACAAACATATTTACGGAAAAAATTACTCCCTCTGTCCCAAATTACTCGTTCCAAGTTCCTAATTTGATTTTTCATTTTACTTTTCTTTTTTCATCAATCAAGAAGAGACAATTGTTTTTTCTATGTTTTACTTTTTATATTAATTTATTTTTCTTCAAATTAAAATATAAACATCATTTAATAAGGACATTATAGTAAATTATTTATATTATTAATTATGTTTTTAATTAATGTATCATTTCAGTTTAAAACGGATAATTTAGAACGGAGTAAGTATGTAAAAATGTGAGTAAGTTAGGCTTCTCGAAAGATTCCTTTAAGGAGCTCCAAACACGTGCCCTATGCTTAAGCCTTCCCTCAGCTGCATCCCCAATAGTTCTTCAATCACGCCACTCTCACTTACTGCCGAACCTTTTTTTTAATTTATTTATTTTATTATCTTGACATACTTGAAAATTTTAATTATGAGTATATTTTATAAAATTAATTTTTTAAAATTATATTAGCTATTATTATTTACTCATATAGTTATTTAATATTGAAAAAAAAAATAATATAATAAAATTATTTTAATTTTTTAAATTAGACAAATAAATTAATATAACTTTTAATGCAGGGACTAAGTACAACAAAATCGAGGGTGCAATTACGATATAAATTTATGCACATTTGGTGTATATATTAAATAAATATTTTTTTTAATTATTAAATAATTAAATTAAAAACAATATATGTTAATTAATCATAATTAATAATATAAATTTTAGATTTAAACATATCACATGCATAAATTGACTTAATATATACACGAAGTGTGTGTAAATTTTAACTGTGTAATTACCCTTTCAATCAAATCTACTAGTAGACATACATTTATTACTCACCCCTTTTCAAAATGTATGACCTATCTTTTTTATATTTTTTAAAAAATAATTTTTTAATAATATTTTAATTTTAATTTTATGTCATATTTAGAATCTCAAGATTCAAGAATATTTGATACATCTCATTAGGGGTGTTCATGATTTAGTTAAAAATCACATCGAACCACGAACCAAATCAAACCGATTAAAAAAATTGATATTTGGTTAGGTTTGGTTTTAAATTTTTAAAAGCGATACTTATTTGGTTTGATTTTGATTTTACTCTAAAATAACCGATAAAATAACCAAATCGAACCGATAAATTATGTCATATGAATTTTAATTATGAATTTAACTTTAGTCCTAGCACTTTTAGTCATATGTCTCCATCTAGTTGATGATACGTTATGAGATTCTATATGCTTTTCGCATTTTGAATGACAAATGATACTAATTGTAAAATTATCTTGTCGTCTATGAGATTTTATAGGTGAGTTTTATTAGACTATAGATAATCACTGATTTTGAACTTTCTTTTTTATCCCTATTAAGCAAAAAAAATTATGTGTTTACCTTTTGGGGGTTTATCATATTATTCTCTTATCTGTAGTTTCTAAATACTTTTGTAGAAACATTCATATGGTGTTGTTCATGACTTTTTCTAAATATAACATTAAATTGACATCTTAGTTTCAAGGTTGAGGACAACACTCGGTTGACATCTCATATATATGTTGGTTTGAATTTTCTTAAGAAAAATTTCAACTTAACTAAAGTTATAAATCGAAAAATCAAATCGAACTGAACTAAACCGACAAGAACCAAACCAACGGTTATTTTGCTGTGCTGATTTGGTTTGATTTTAAAAATTTAAAAATAAACTAAATTAATTTGATTATAATTTTGATCAACAACCAACCCAAACTGATCCGTGAACACCCCTTCATCTCATATAATCTATATCTAAAGTACAAAACTCAAAAGTTTTTTTTTTCTTTTAAGTCTCAGTGTCGATCTTAATTAGTTAAAAATATAAAGGAGAAAATAGTAATTTAATCTATGTCCATCTCGAGTAGTCCGCTGGCTTTGGCTATAAAAAGCACCACAGCAGCTACACAAAAAACACACCTCAGTAAAATGAAAAAGCTAAGGCAAAGATAAAAGAGTGTGATAGTTCATATCAATGGTATTCTCTTTTTTCTCTCTCTTTAATTGAATCTTTGCTTTAGATTCCTGTAGTAATTTTTTATGTGCAAATATTTTTGTGGTTATATGTGCGTACATACTAGATCTGACTAGCTGACCCTTCTAGCTCCTCTACCTTTTTGATCGTCCATCTTTGGTTCTGTAGAGTTTTTCAGTTGCACGTTTCGATCCTCTTTCCCTTATATAATTATATATGTATATATGTCGTTACTTCCTAAGTCAATGAACTTCGCTGCCTGTGTTTACGCAAAAATAAAAAGAAATGGTAGATAAATTCAATTTGGGGTCATAGAGGTTAGATCTATGTGATTTTTTATTTTTTTTTGATTGTTGTTGGTGTGTTATGTACACTAGATTTCTTGTGTGAGTGTGTTTGGGATGGTTGGGAACTCTGGAGGCAGCGGTTCATCGATCTGTTCCCTGAATAGCTCAACATAAAGCAACAGAAATCGATCGATAAACCTCTGCATCCAGCGCTCTTAAACCAACCTAACTTTGTTGTTATATATTAAGGTTGCCGCATATCTTGTTGGTATTCGATTTGCAGTTTGATTAATTTGAATTTGCATCGGGTGGATCTGTTCAAGTGCGAGTGTTTTCTATGAATTTAAGTGAACAGTACTATTTGCAGATTGTCATTTTTCTTAAAAAATTTTGTTCAATTTTTCATGTGTCTGTTATATATTTTAAACAATTAATTGTTTTAATTTATAATTTTGTAGTTAACTTCAAATATGTATTAATTTTTATTTTACATATTCATATTGAATATTCATATTGAAGTACATATATTAAATCAGATAATTAATGGAGTTACTATTTGTACAGCCGTACAGTTTATCTTTTCGGGAAAAAGTGTGGTTTATATTGAAGTACATATATTATATGGCGAAAAGTACGTTTTGGACAAATGAACTTTTCCGGGGTTTTGATATTTCTGTTTCATTTCAATTAGAAATTTTAATTTATGACTCTTTTTAAGTCAAAAGCGATAAGTGTGAATTTTTAACTTATGATTTTTGGTTTCTTTTTAATATTTTAATTTAAAATTAAGTATTTTTAAGTAGGATTTTTTTTTGTTAGATTTACTCAAAACACTCAAAAAATACTTAAAATTTATTTTAACTTAAAAACACTCAAAATAAGTCAATTCAAATGGGCTTTTCTTTGGCTAAAATGCATAGCTTTAGCTTATCATGGTTTTAATTTATATCGGCAAAACACATCCTCAGGCGTCAAGCACCCAATTTGACATGGATTTTCATTTTTACACGTAGAGTGGCTATTTTAGATGTTTAAAATGAAAATCGTTCACTTAATGTGGCAAAGTGAAAAATCATGCCTCAAATATCGATGTGTTTGGCTATTAATATAAGTGGCGGTCTCTTCAAAATTGATGTCCGATTTGTATCGGATTCTATAAGAATGAACTATTTTTGGGGAATTTGGCACACAACCAATACTATTTGAAGAGTCTAAGCAACATAATTTTTAAGTGTTTAACCCTTTTTTTTGTTTACTTGAATAGTGTTGAGATCCATTAACTTGTAAGAATATTACTTTTAGTTAAGAACTTGTGCGGGCTTCTCTAAGTTATATTGCGGACTCTTCAATTATTATGGATATTTATCAGATTAAATAAAAATCTGAGTACTATTTAGAGGATTTGACACACATCCAATACTATTTAAAGAGTCTAAGCAACATAATTTCAAGAGAATCTTGTAACATATTTCTTAACACAATATTGTTGATATCCATTAACTTGTAATATTATTACTATTCGACTATTCGTTACGAACTTGTGGTAGGTTTAATTACCGCAATATTGTTTAGTTGCTTTAATTACAATAGTGTGTAGCTATTGAGCTCTTCATACCTCCAAGTTCCTATTTAGAATTGTGACTCGTCCAACTTATTTGTTAGTGATCTAAATTTAATAAATTAATGATTACTCTTAAGTAGGGTTTATGCATTTTTTTTCTAGGGTTAAAACAGTATTCAACTTTAGTATAGCAAGAGGTCTTCATCTCTGAAAATACTCTTTATTGGAGATAAGATCTCTTACTATAGTTGGAGAATATTATTTTACTAGAATATACATTAACCATGGTTAAGATTATTTATTAGTTAAATTAGATTGGATCATTAGCATGTAAATAGGACAACTATTACAGAACTCTAAATAGGAACTTGAGGAAGTGGAGAGTATAATTAATTAATAAAAACGCCCCCCCCGCCCCCCCCCCCCCCCCCCCCAAAAAAAAAAAAAAAAAAAAACACCATCAAAAGAACATTAGATTCTAGTAAAATAAGTCTCAAAAATCACACACGAAAAAAAATCGTACTTAAAACTTATCTTGCCCAACATCAAATGCAGCAAATCCACCTAGATGAGAAATCATTGTTTGACCCCATTTTTTTTTTTCCTAAAAATTTTATTCCAAGATTTTGTATATTTTGCTCAGATTAATGTTCATTTTTCATTTGGGTATTCTCCGCATTAGATATCGGGTAATGTAAATTTGAGTGTGATTTTTTAATGTAATTTTTGAGATTTATTTGATCTGAATTTAATGCTTTCGTAATAATATTTTTAAGGGTTTTTATTAATATTAATTAACAAATTAATAGAAGAATAAACTTTGAATTTATTTTTGAATTATAAGTTCCGTAATTTTTTATTTATTTTTGGTTAAGTAGAAAATGCATTAATTACAGAGAGTATTTACAGGAGTAGAGCTTAGTCGGGCTTGCGCTCCCATGAGAGAGTACAGGAATATTTCTGATATACCTAGTTCCAAAATAGTTGCAGCCCTTGCTTATAGGGATGGCAATGGTGCGGGTGCGGTGCGAGTTTCGGGTTTTTACTAAACGCGCAAGTGTAAACACCTAATTTTTGACCAAACTGAATGTTTTACGTCATTTAGTGTTTAATATATATACTTAATTTTTATCTTATTTTTACAAGATTGCTTTTAAAGTTTGGAAAAATACAAAAATAAAGTCATATTAAAATAAGTTTTTTATTTATTTATTTTTATTACTTATTTATTTATTTATTTAAAAAAAAAAAAAAAAAAAAGAAGATAAAGTCAAATCCTAAATTTACCCAAACCACCCACAATCCCCCACTCCTAATCAACCTCCCCCACTATCCCCACACACTACCACAACTACATACTACTATATAAAGCACTCAAACATACTACATATTGGACTACAAAAACACACATACGGAAACAAGAAGAAAAAACACTACTACTATACTACAAAACCACTACACTACTACATATCATATATACCACTACACTACTACATATCAGATATACCACACACACTACTACAACCACACACTCAGATACATATGCACACACACATACACGGCTGAAACAAGAAAAAGAAAAACCACTACATATTATATATACTACAAACACACACACACGAAAAAAAAAAGAGTATTCTTATGGGTTCGTGAGTTGGAGTTCGAGTTTCGGTTCCTGTTTTAGTCTCCGGTGATGGCATTCTACTCCTGCTCTTAATCAATTTGTTACACAAGTATGTCTATTGTCGAGGCTTGACTTTGTTGTATCAAGAATGTTTTATTGTTAATTCAATTTCGAAAATATATTGGGTTGGCTCTATTCGATGTTCATTCCTCGAACTTTCTATTTCATTGTGATAATATCTCCGTTTCGTTCATCTTTGTGTGAATATGTTAATTAATGTGTATTTTTTTACATTTAAAATTCATGTTGGTAGATACTTTTCATATTTAACTTGTTGCACTCAAAATGGTGAGAAAAGCTAATGACAAAAGATTTGTGTAAATTGGTTAAAAATTTTATCTTTAGTTATTTATTATTAATTAGTTAATTTATGAGATTATTAATTGAAATTTACTGTATTAAGTCTTCGATGGCAAACAAGCAACTCTCAAATCTTCTCTTGTAACATAATAACCGTGTTAAATGAAGACGTTTACGTTTTAACTAGTGATTCAATATTTTCTTTTCTTTCTTTTCTTAGTTTACACTTGGATCAGATCCATGGTAGGTTTAACATTTTTCTATATTTCATCGAATATGTTAGTTAACGAAGAGTCAATTCATTTTTGTTTCTTTTTCGTTCTGGCCCCTCATTTACTGTAAAGATAAAACATATATAACAGTATTATAATACAATTAGATTATGAGAAACAAGCATAACTGATTTTGTTATTGGTTAAACGAATATTCTTTCATGTTAATACTAAATACTAGTATATGCGCTTCGGTTTCTGTAGATTTTCTTTTAATATGTTACTGTAATCACGAGATATAAAAAATTAATTAATTAATGTGAAAATGAGCGAGATGAGGTGCAGATCTATTCTAAATCCTATCGCATAAAAGAAAAGAAAAGAGGGAAAATCATTTGTAAGAGAGTGAATTCATAAAACAATGAGTTAGGTTCTTAGCCCCCCTAAATTAAAGTTTAATACAAATGAAGGTTAACGATGAAGTCGGAAAGCCCTGCTACCGACCATTCGTTATAATAAAATCTAACTTATCACTTTAGAATCGATCTAATCGAGTCGGGTAGGTTCCGAACATATTAGGTGCTTATTTAGACTCTGAAAAATGGAGCGATCCATAAATGTCTCAAAGATGGGAGTGATATACCAAAACTCGTGGTAAGGTCGGAAAGTACTACTATCGGCAAGCCACACATCAATACAGTTTCAAATAATTTAAAATAAATTCGAAGTAGGATGTAAGTAACTTTTAGGCTAACAAATATTATAAATTCTAAAAAAAAAATTTAATTTAAGCCGGACGTAAGTCATTAAAGCGACCGTGTTAGAACCACGGGACTCGAGGGGTGCCTAACACCTTCCCCTCGGTCAACAGAATTCTTTATCCGGATTTCTAGTTCGCAGATCGAAAAATGAAAATTAAAGAGTCATTTCCTTTTTGAATAGGGATTCAATAAGGTGACTTGGAACACCCAAACTCAATTCCAAGTGGCGACTCTGTAAACAAAACAATCCCTTTTCAAAACGTCACTTTAATTGGAAAAACTCATTTTTTCTCCAAAACCAACTCCCTAGCGGGGGTCGGACGCGGTGAAAAAGAGGGGTGTGACAGCAAGTTTTAAAATCGCATCGCATCACATTTAAATCCGTCCCACATTCATATCCGCGGATAATCGCATCGCTCCATGTTTTTATTTTTTTCCTTTTTTGGAAAAATTTGTAACTCCATTGAAAATCATAATATGTTCAAATCTACAACTAGAAAATAATAACTAATTTCTATTATATTAGTTTTCACTAAAAAATTGTCAAAAAGTATAACGTGTACAAGTAATGATCAAATATCATATTTTTATTTAAATGAATAGAGATGTTAAAAAGGCTACTGTAAAATTATTTATTTGTAGTATAAAATTATTTATTTGTAGTGTTATGCATGTAGTTTTAAGTATCATAAAATTTATGTAAAGAACACATATAATTTTAGGTATATTTACGAGAACAATATTAATTTTTAGTTTTTTTTGTTAATTCAAATCCGCAATCCGCACTGCGCCATTTAAAAAAAAAAAATTACTTTAACCCGCACCACACCATTTAAATAAAAAATTACTTTAACTCGTACCGCACCGCATAACTTAAAACTCATACCGCATAGTTTAAAACCCACATCGCACCGCCTCATTGCCATCCCTACTTGCTTAGCGAGAGCATCAGATATCATATTCTGCTCTCCATAGCAGTGATGAACTGCGGGCATCCCAGCTTGTTTAACAGTGACCTTCATTCATGAAATAAAGGGTTGTAAAGGAGGTTTCCACTATGAAGCATTGAAATAACCTCTTTTGAGTCGATATAAATCTCAATAGGCAAAAGGTGTTGTTCTAGGACTAAATTAAGACCTTTGTTAAGAAAGTTTCGTAAATTGGTAAAGAGAAGAGAAGTATAAAAATCTAGGTGATGTAGTATGTAACATGGCGTTTAACTTAGTCAAATGTCAGGCCATATAATTTTTTTTAATGTATAAATAACATAAATACCAACCCTTTTAGAAGTAATTATACTCTCTTACTTTTTAAATTATTTTATTCTCTTTCGATTAATATACATAGCATAGTCGATATATACATAACATTCTGTGTATTTGTTGAAATTTTTGTAATACGTTTAAGGAGTTGGGATTTTTTGTAATATTAGGGAGTTGGAATTTTTTTGTAATATTAAAAACATAAGTTTATTTGTGTAATTTTTAAAATTTTTATTGACATGGTGGAAAGGTATTAGGATATTTTGTTAATTTTGATAAATGCAAAGATATATTAAGTTCCATAATATAGATGGGACAAATTTAACCCATAAATTGGTGGTGTGGCCAAACTGTTCCAACAGAGATTATTCTACCAAAAAAAACATTCTACACAAACAAATGTCATTGCTTTTCTAAATCAAGTTTTACATTTTAGACGCTTCTTTTGACAATGCCTTCTCTTTTTTAAAAAAATATATATAGCATAAATACTACTATTGTTTTTAATTCTTAACGTTCAGTAAAACATTAGAGAATGCTTTCATTCTCTTACATTGTTAATTTAATTTTAGATCCTTTATCAGTTACTAATAAGGTTTATCCACAATCTCTGTTGATTCTTTACTTTTAATTTTGCTTAATTAAAATATGCTAGACATTTTTCAAATTCTTCATTTGTTTTTAATTCTGACTTAACGTCCAGTAAAACCTTAGAGAATACTTTCATTCTCTTATATTGTTAATTTAATTTTAGATCCTTTATCAGTTACTTATTAGGTTTATCCACAATCTCTGTTAATTCTTTACTTTTAATTTTGCTTAATTAAAATATGCTAGACATTTTTCAAATTCTTCATTTGTTTTTAATAGGCGTAATTAAGAAAGTTTCATTCTTAAAAAAATAATTTAGAGATCAGTTGTTTGTTGGAAGACTCGTTCAAAATCAACCTTAATAACTTCCATCCATATGTTGTTACATAGCTATACAATGAATTCAGACACATTTATCATTAGAGTATATTATAATTTTCCTTTTGGCTTAGATAGTATGACATGGGGCCATTATTGCAATGTCATTTTATATCTTAAAAGTAATTATATTTTTTTCAGACAGACATAGCAAGTATGTAGTTCTAATATACAAATATAATTGGCAAAAAGATGTTAATTTAGCTTATCATTTTCACTATGGTCCTGGAGTAGTTAATTCATCTTTGCTTAAATTCACGAGCTCCAAGGAAAGTGAACTTTAATTAATTTAGGTAAAATAATTTTGTACTTGTATGAATTAATATTCTAAACCCTCTTTTATTAATTCCTTTGGTAATTTAACTCCTAAACTTAATAAAACTTGATATTTAAAATTTCTTTCACCACCGTTTGAGCTTATTTGACGTTAATATAGCTTACTTGGACTTAACGTGTGAATATATCGATTTAGTTGTGGAGAAATGTTGTGGTAATGCATGCACACCTCTTGAGTAAAAAAAAAGACATAAATTAGTTTTTACTTTTCATTTTTGCCTTCTTAATTACATTGTCAAACTACTCTTGAAAATTCATTTTCAAGATATTGGTCATGATAACTATTTTAAAAAATGATCAAAACAATAAGAAAACGGAATCAATTAAGCTTTTTGAACGCATTGCATGGTAATTCAAATAAATGGTTAAAATGAAAGAAAATTTCAGCGTTACCCGTAAAGATTGAATAATTAATTAATTTGAATATTGAAAAATACCTTAAAAAATAACTTATTATGAAATAGAGAGTGTTAACATTTTATATAAAAAAACGAAAAGATATCGTTTCAATTTCAAACTATACACGAAAAGTTTAGGTCATACCTTAATTATACTTGTGACTTATTACACACTTAAACTATAAAAAAGTGAAACTTTTTACATCTTATAAAGCATTATACCACTTGCATGTGGTGTTATGTTGCACACGCGTCTGTCATATCAGCGTCATGTTGGCATGATACGAAAAAAATAATAAATCTATTATTTTCATAATTTTTTCTTTTTCTTTTTAAAAAAATTAAATTCTCTTTTTTCTTCAATATCCAAAACCTCCATTGTTGTTCAAAACCTCCATTGTTTTAAGTTCAATTTTTTTTTCTTCAATATCCAAAATCTTTATTGTTATGAGCTTAATTTTTTTTCTCTCTCTTCAATGTCCAATTATAGATACACTTTTCTGCACAGTGGAATCCAATGATATGTGTAAAAAAGTTTTATCTTTTTTTTTTTTTTTTCTAACTTGATATTTACCTTGTTTAGCATATAAGGTGCGGCACTGAAATTGCGTCAATTTCATCGTCGGCGATGCAACTCCGGCGGCGATTGCTTGATACATAGCCGTGCACACCTAAACTCTACACATTGCTTGATACATAGCCGTGCACACCTAAACTCTACACACTACCTACACAATACAAAACCTCACTACCTCAGTAGTACTATAATTTCCCCAAAACTAAAACTTTCAAAACACCAACCTCAATCCTCAAACAACAACAACAATGGACAGTTCTCTTACCAACGTTTCCCCCGTATCAAAATCTGCGAAGTCAAACCCAACTTCATGAAATTCGAGCTCCGAGACACAGATTCCTGCATAGCTAACGCACTTCGTCGTTTAATGATAGCTGAAGTCCCAACCATAGCAATCGACCTCATAGAAATCGAAGGGAATTCTTCTGTCTTAAATGACGAGTTTATTTCACATCGTTTAGGTTTGTTACCTTTAACGAGTGAACGTGCTATGAGTATGAGGTTTTCACGTGATTGTGATGCTTGTGATGGTGATGGACAATGTGAGTATTGTTCAGTTGAGTTGAATTGAATTGGGGAAGAAGAAGGAGGAGAAATTTCCGCCATTGTTAATCGTTCGAAACTCGTTAGCAACTTGGAATTGAAATTGGAATTCAGTTTGGGAATTTTTTAATTTGGAGAAGAAAAAAAAGATGGATGCTGGATGTTGGGGCTGGGTGGAGAATATTTTAATATTTTTTTGTCATTTTTTAACTTAGACGCGCTATTTTTTATTTAAGTAATTATTTTTTTTTCACGTCAGATACAGGGTGTAAAAAGTTTTACTTTTTTATATCTTAGGTGAGTAATAGATATATAGTTTAGGTGTGACTTACACTTTTCACGTATGATTTGGGGTAAAAACAATGTCTTTTTCCTAAAAAAAAAAAAATTAAAAAAAAAAGCACCATCTCCTGCACCTCCACCCCAAACTCACTGCCCTCCACCTTATCGATCTTCCTCCAACTGTTCATATTTTTACCCCATCCACCCCCTTCTCGCCTTCCCCACCGGTCCACTCCATTACCTTTTTCTTTACTATCTCCCATGTACATTCAAGTTGAAACTACAGATTTTTTTACAAATTTTTTTTAAAAATGTTATTCATTAAAACGGAACATAAAGAATTTTAGTTTGAACATTTTATAATCTCCTCTCTAATTTTTAATGATTTTGAAGCAAAATTACTACTAAAAAAATCACAAAAATCGAGCACAAAAAACCGACTACATGTGGTCGATTTTTTAATTATTTTTAAAAAAAATATTGTAAAAAAAGCGATCACATGTTGTCGCTTTTATATTTTTAAATATAAAAATAATCATTTCGATAATTTTTATATTAATTATTATTTTTTTTACAAATAAAAATTAATAAAAAATAACAAAATCAATCACTTGTTGTCGGTTTTTTTTAAAAAAATTATAATCAAATTTTTTTAAGAATATATATTTTAGAAAAACCGACCACATGTGGTCGGTTTTTAACAATTTTTTTTTTTTTAAAACCGACCACTTGTGGTTGGTTTTTAATGAAATTAAAAAAAAAATAATTTTAAAAAACCGATCACATGTGGTAGGATTTTAATTAAAATAAAAAAATAATTTTGAAAACCGACCACATTTGGTCGGTTTTTAATTAAAATAATAAAAAAATTATTAAAAATTGACCACATGTGGTCTATTTTTCATTAAAATAATAAATTATTTTTTAAAAACCTACCACTTCTGTTCGGTTTTGGAATTAAAAAAGAAAAATAATAATTATATAATCTATTATTTACTTTATGTAATCTAATTATTATTAGTAGTAAAAATAATATATTAGATTTTATATATAATCTAATATATTTATTTTATTAAAAAATAATCTAATATATTATTTTTTAAAATTATATTGATTACACGTAGTCAATAAAAAATATATTACTAATAAAAATCAATAAATATTAGATTTCGTAAAAAAACTTACACTAAAAATATATCAAAATAATATGTGAATTACGTTAAACATAATCTTTATCTTTTACTTATGTTTCAATATATAAAATAAATATTTTCCTTTATATATACAAATGACGTTAAACATGCATAATCTTTGTATAATGAATATGTGTATATATTGTAGACACGTAATTTTATCCCCCTCAAAAGTTCGTTTTTATTCATTTCTACCTTATCATATCATGTACCCTCACCCACGTGATTGCATCCCACAAAAAAAAAAGGGGTAACTCTCAACAAAATCCCTAACAAACTTTTATTCTTTTAACACCCTAACAACCCTCTCCAATAAGAAAATGACAAATCACCACCTCACCACCCCATACCCTACCCCTTACCCCTACCCCACGTCACCCCCCCTCTCTTTTGTTTCTTGTCCAAAAAGAAAGGACAAAAAAAATACAATATATATACATAAATACACACATACAAAGGGGGATATATTTTTTTTGGCATCCATCAGTAACAAAAAAAAGGCATTAATAGTAACCAAAAAAATAAAAAATAAAAATACTCTCACCCTCTCTTCGCCGGCGACAACAGCGCCGCCGTCGGCGCCGTCGACAACAGCGCCACCGTCGACAACAGCGCCGCCGTCGAGCTCCCTCACTCTCTCCCTCTCTCTAGACTCTACTCTCTCTCTCTCTCCAAAAAAAGAGATCGGCATCCGCGAGCTCTCCCTCTCTGGTGATAACGCCGTCAAACCACACCGTTCTCCTCCAGCCGTCGACCCGACCCGATCTCCCTCCGGCAACGACAATAGGTGCCGGTCAACACCCAGCAAGCCAACACGAGCAGCTCCACCAGCGTCGTCGTATGCTCCGATCGAACCGGAGAGTGAGATCTGAGGATCACCTCCGTTTCCGGTTGCTGCCGAACGCACCGGAGCTCAGGCGTAGAAAAGGGTCCTTTTTTTTTTTCAGTTCAAAATCCACCGGAAAACATCCCCGAGCTTTGCCTCTTACTTCTTGATTGTTGGTCACTGTTCGGAGCTCGGATCGTACGGTTGGATGCCGAAATCTGACTTTTCCGGTTTGGCTTTTTTTTCTACTGTCAGTCCTCGGAGTTTTTCGTGTTGAAATCGTGTCAACATTTGTGATTTGGATTCCGCATCATGAGTTTTTTTCTTCACTGGTTTTGGAGCTGTTCGGTTATTATTTTAATACTGTTTGCTCGTTGTGAGGTTCTCCGGTCGAGTATTTTGGTCTTTGGATTTCTTTATTATCGACAAGGATTAATTTCATCGAGGTCCATTTCTTCTAACCGAATCTTTAATTTATTTTTGACTTTTCGTGATGTTGTGGGTGTGGATGATTTATTTGTCGCGTATTTGGTATGTTCGAATATGTGTTATGTGTTGGTTGATGTTGGTTTCGGACTTTGAAAAGTGAATTAATAAATCGAAGCATGTTTAATCATATTGTTTGAAATGAATTTGGGGACGGGAATCAAAAATTGATAAAAGTGAATATTACGATATTTTTGATACATTGTTGATGTTGAATGCGATATGTCGTCGAGCGGGTAGGCAAACGTAGGCTGAGTAGGCGAAATTTAGGAATAAGTGTTTCGTGGGATGTTGGAATGTGCGTGTGAATGTCTTTTTCTAGATTATCGTGTTTAATTTAGATGTATTTATTTAGCTGGGGAATTCCCCGAGATCACTTGTATTTATTCACCGGGGAATGCCCCGACGTATCATGTTGGCGGAGAATTATCGTGATGAAGGCCCGCGGCGTCGGGTAAGACATTGGAGCTTAGTCTAGATTTAGTTTAGACTAGGATTTATATTTTTGTATTTTTTTCTATTTTTTGGACTGTATAATTGGACTGGACTTTACGTTTTTGGATTGCTTTGTTTTGTTTATTGTTTGATTATTTTGCGTTCTTTTGTGTGGTTTATACATTTCATAATGCCAAAAATAGTTGATACACTCTACCAAGCGACCGTGGTTGAACTATGGGATCGAGGGGTGTCTAACACCTTCCCCTTGGTTAACAGAATTCCTTAGCCGGAATCTCTGTTCGCAAACCAGTTTGAGAGTCAAAGGGTTTCGAAAAGGATTTTCCAAAGGTGACTTGGCACACTGGATTATGCCAAGTGGCGACTCTGAATAAAAAATATAAAAATCCTTTTTCGAAACAAAATTTCATTTTTTGTCACTTAAATAATAAAACCTTTTCGAACTTTAAAATATACATTTTTTGGAGTACGTAAAAAAGGGGTGTGACAGCTTCTGGCGACTCCGCTGGGGATAAAATGACAAGTTTTCAGAATTTGAGCTACTTTTGGAGTCGTATCGGCTTTATTTGGCTTTACGAGTGTATAAGCATTGTTTGTGGTTATAGTTTGTGTTGTTTTCATTTTTTGTGCGTTATGATTTGTGTTGTTTTCATTTTTGTGCGTTTTCGTGCTCTTTGTTTATAGTATTTATATTATGTGTTACCGCTTTATATCTGGCATCATAAGTCTACCCCCCGGCTTTCTTTCTGCAACAAGTCTGTAGTACACGTGTTGTACACAACCTCTAGTTGAGTCACCCTTATTTTAGGGGGGAGCGGTCGGTGTTATGGAGTAGGTGGAAAGCAAAGAAGCCACTATCGACCATACGCTCTCCCGAACAGCCTTGTTAGTGAACCACAACGTAGGTCAGCCTATAGGTCATACTTATGTGCATCATACGGAGACCTAGCGGGACCCTCATGACCCTTTGTAGGAGACTCACCTCTAAAGCATCCCTACGTGCTAACTGTTGCATTTTTAAGGGTAACGTGGTCATTTGACGGACTGATTACGAAAAAAAAAATTGTTAGGAGTAAGGTGCGTAGGCAAAAAAAAAAGAAAAAGAAAAAGTGAGTCGAAAGGAATGAAAAAAGAGGAATGTCGTAGTTTATTTTAGAATTCGTTATGACTTTTATTTTTCACAATCCAAAAACTCAAAAAAAAAATTTTTACGTTTTGTTTTTGTCTTCTCAAAGTACCGTAAATTCATTAAAAAAAAATGAATGCAAAAAAGAGGGTTTTGTTTGCTTTTTCTACTTATTTGTCAAAAATGAAATACCAAAAAAGATTTTTCTACATAATTGGTGGTATCAGTCTTGGTTAAAGCGTCTAGCTGAAAATCCAAAAAAAAAAAAATTTTCGTTTTTTTTTTTGGTGGTGTCTCTTAAGTTAAGGTCAATTTATTAGTTAATTGTTAATTGTCCAATCTGGACGAACTACGCACCCCTGATTCTCCTCTTTCGAGATGTGAGATACATAGGCAGCCTATTGTTAGTTCAAGGATCTTATTTAAAAAATCCAAAAAAAATAAAATAAAATTTCTTCACTTTTAATCTAGAGTAGGTGTTTCATACATGTCTTGAAAATAAAAATACAAAAAAAAAAAATCCTTAATAGTCGTAGGTTTTATTTTTGGTTGATCTTATTCCAAAAATTCAAAAAAAAAAGATTTTCTTCACTCTTTATTTAGAGTAGGTGTTTCATATACATCTTCAAGAGAAAACTACAAAAAGATTTTCTTTTAATAGTTTCAAGTTTCATTTTCATTTGAAATTCAAAATCAAAAACCCCAAAAGATTTTTCTTTGTTAATCATTAGTTTCAATTTTGTATATGGATGTTAAGCCTAAAAATGCAAAAAAGATGTTCGTTAGTTCTTTTGACAATTTGTTATTTTCTTTTCTTCTTAAAGTTTCAAAAAGAAAAAAAAAAGAGTTCAATTGGCCATTTTGGCACGATGCTCGAACTACGCAAGATCTGATTCATGTGCAACATAATACGTAGGCAACCTACTTTTGGGTTCGATCTAATCATTTTGTTTTGTTGTTTTTCATTATTTTTCCTCTTTTAAAGAAAAACAAAAGCCATAAAGAATGATAAAATAAAGGTAGATAACGAGAGAAAAGAAAAAAGCAGAGATTGATATGAAATAAAAGAAGAAGAAAAAAGAGAGGGAAAGAAAAATAATAATAAGTGTAGATAAAAAAAATAGTGTAGACAAAAATCAGAATGATGTTAAAATGACCTCGCTACCCTCACAAGTTGGTAGAAATGAGCATGAATTTAGGGCAATTTTACCAATGTGATTCTCATGCTTGTTGTGTGCCCTAATCCTAACGGATGTCGTCTTTGATGAGCATGTTTTTTCAGATAACAGTGGTAGGTTTGCAGCACCCTGTCTAGTCACCCATACTTCACCAGATCCAAAGCAAAGCTCGCCATGGCTAGCAGGGAGATTGAAAATTCGCTCATTGACCCGGATCAGGATCACAGGGAAGAAAGTTCAGAACACAATGATGAGGTAGTAAGGCTCAGGCAACAATTGATAGATTTACACCGGGCATGGGCCAGCGGAATGCCTCCTCCTCCACTCCCTGAAGGTTTTGGGAATATCTCTAATTGCCCACCGTTCTCTCAGGCGCAATTTTTTGCTTCTACTGAGTCACCTGAGCACGCGCCAGGATTCACTTCGCGACATTATTATCCTGGCAGTTCTGGTGTGCCTTTGGCAGCTCCCCAATCAAGACCCGCTGCTCAGCCAGCGCCACCGATCACACCGGTATTCGTGGCTCCGCCACCACATGAAACTCCCATATATGCTGTGCGTCCCACAATGAGGCTTCCTAGGTCTACCAGTGAGCCAGTACTGAAGGTTTCAGATAGCCAGTATTATGCCCCGGAGCCTACTTTGCAAATGAATGAACCGTATGGGTACACTCAGCCGCCTGCATTTTCATTTGATACGGAGAAACCTATCGCAGCAGAGAAACAGGATATCATAGCCCAGAAACTGAAGAGTTTAGAGCAGGCTATGAGAAATCTGCAAAGGATCGGAGATTATAGGAGTGTTTCCTATAAAGATCTTTGCATGTTCCCAGACATCAACCTTCCCTCCGGTTTTAAGATGCCTAAGTTCGAGAAGTATGCAGGACACGGTGATCCCGTTGCACACTTGAGACGTTATTGCAACCAGTTGAGGGCTGCAGGAGGAAAGGAAGAACTGCTCATGGCCTTCTTTGGCGAAAGTCTTTCTGATCTGGCCTCAGAATGGTTTATTGATCAAGATATAGATAAATGGAACAGCTGGGATGACTTGGCTTCTGAATTTGTTCAACATTTTCAGTACAACATCGACTTGATTCCGGACAAAAAATCCTTGGTCAACATGAAGAAAAAGAGCACTGAAGGTTTTAGGGATTACGCGATAAGGTGGCGTGAACAGGTCGCCAGGGTAAAGCCTCCAATGAAAGAAGGTAAGTTGGTAGAAGTTTTCATTCAGGCGCAGGATGAGACTTATTTTCAACATTTACTTCCGGCAATGGGAAAGTCTTTTATGGAAGTCCTCAAAATGGGAGAGATGATAGAGGACGGAATTAAGACCGGCCGAATAGTGAGTTTTGCCGCATTAAAAGCCACCACACTAGCGATTCAAGGTGGATCTAGCACATTTGGAGGTAAAAAGAAGAAAGAGGCTGTAGCGACCGTCGTAGCTGGAACCCATTCCTATCCCAAAAGACCACCTCACACCTATCCCCAATCCCAAGCCTAAATCTATACCCAAGCTCCATATATTCCTCCCCACCATTACTACCCTCCACAAAACCCTTTATATTCCATTCCACCACCCCAGTACCCAGTATATAGTGCGCAACCATATGCCCAAACCTCTTCTTTCCCGTAATGGTGCGCGCAAGCTCCACAAAATTGCCCATTCGCCCCACCAAATTACCAAAACCCCTCCAGACCCAATTTTCAGCCTAGGACCGAGTATAAGAAGGAGAAGGCGATCAAAAATCAATTCACACCTCTTGGGGAGTCATATGCTAGCTTGTTTGATAGGTTGAGAAAGTTGAAGGTTTTAAGCCCAATTCAAAGAAGGCTTTCAAATCCACCGTCGAGGAATCTCGATTATGCATTAAGGTGTGCGTACTATTTTGATATGCCAGGCCATGATATCGAGAAATGCTGGCATTTAAAGAGAGCTGTCCAAGATTTAATTAACACATATCAGATGCTGGTCCAGGCCCCGGAGGGTCTAAACATTAACCAGAATCCGCTGCCAACCCATGATGAAGCCAATATGTTAGAATTGATATATGATGGGAAAGAATCTTTGAGGGGTTATAAGCCTATTGTCAAGATACAGACCATTGAGGAGAAATCGGTGAATGTAGCGGAGTCTTTGAAAGCAATGTCATTGAGATAGGAAGGAATGAGAGAAGATAAAGCTCAAGAAAGCACAAAGAAGCCCCTGATCACAGTACAAGGCGCCAGAAGGCATGTTGATTTAAGTCAGGATAAACCTAAGTTGACAGTGGTAGGAGCTCTGAGTCAGCCTGTTTTGATGGTGAAAGGAGCACTGGCAGCGCCTATTGTCCTCAAACCGGTGACCCAACCTCCGATAGTTGATACAAAAAGAGTTTCTTGGAATTATGGGCAGACTGTGATGACCTATCACGGGAAAGAAGTTGTGGAAGATGTAGATGAGGTAAGGGGTTTGACTAGGTCAGAAAGATGCTTCGTGCCTGAAAGCTTAAGAAAGTCCCAGCCAACGGTGAGTGGACCGTCATCTATCAAAAAGCCTATCACTGAAGAAGAAGCCGAAGAATTTTTGAAGAAGATGAAGTTGCCAGAGTATTCAATATTAGACCAGCTGAAGAAAACCCCTGCTCAAATTTCCCTTTTATCTTTGCTGTTGCACTCCAAGGAGCATCCTGATGTTTTACTGAAGTTATTAAATGAAGCATATGTCCCAAGGGAGATTACAATCAACCAACTTGAGAAAATGGTTGGAAAAATCTTTGAGGTCAATCGGATCAGCTTTTCTGACAATGAATTACCCGTTGAAGGTACAGGGCATAATCGGGGCCTTTACATTACAGTGAAGTGTGAAGATTTCTACGTCACTTATGTTATGATTGATGGAGGTTCAGGTGCAAATATTTGCCCTATTTCTACTTTGCAAAAGTTGAATATTGGTGCTGACAGGATCAGGCCCAACAATGTATGTGTTAGGACTTTCGACGGTGCAAAATCAAATTCCATTGGCGAAATAAAACTAATGTTGACCATAGGGCCTGTTGAGTTCGCCATAGAGTTTCAAGTATTGAATGTAGACTCCTCTTACAATCTGTTGTTGGGAAGGCCGTAGATCCACAAGGCCAAGGAGGTTGCATCTACACTGCACCAAATGATCAAGTTTGAGCATGACAGGCAAGAAGTAGTTATTCATGGTGAAGGAGATTTGTCAGCCTACGAAGATTCTCCCTTGTCTCTTATTGAAGCAAATAACGTAGAGGAGACATTCGTCTATCAAATTTTTGATACAGTGCCAGTGAATTGTATCCTTGAATGGCAGGCTATACCGGGACCGCAATTGTCTTCTGCTTCTATCATGATGGTGAGTGAACTTTGGAAATACGAATTTAAGCCAGGAAAGGGTTTGGGAGCGTCTCTGCACGGTATAGTTCATCCCATATGTCCGAGTGAGAATGTGGGCATGTTTGGTCTGGGATTCGAGCCTACAGCTGAAGATCTGAAGAAAGCCAAGGGAAGGAAAAAGGAAATATGGTCACTCCCTCGCCCAATGCCACTACTCAGTGAATCATTTGTTAAGAGCAGTGTCACGAAGCATGTGGAATTTGAATTTGAATTGGTTGATGACTTCCAGAACCTTTTTGTTGAAGTTGATATGGTCGAAGCAGGAGAAGGTACCAGTATGGCAGACGTGCAATTCATAGGTCCAGCTGTCCGGCTCAATAATTGGGAAGTCACTCCTCTCCCCGTCAGGAGGGAGTTTTGGTAGTTTATTTTATTTTTCTTTTTGTTTATCCGAGTTATTTTAGGGTTGTAATTTGGATTTTAGTTTGTTTATGTTATGTTGGCATCTGTGTTTAAACCCTTCTATCCTTTTATTTAATGAAATGCAATGTCCCTTTTGTTTGGTGTCTAACATATTTTGTTTTTCTTTTTTACACAGTTCTCTTTATGCTGATTCTACTGACATGACATGCATGCGGAATTTTCAGTCTGATCTTAAAATCCAAACTAATCAAGATGTAATGAAGCAGGATAGGAGATATGATGAAGAAGAAGCACTAGAATAAATAAGCAAAGAGTGGGAACAGTTTGAAGACAAACCGAATCCTAATTTGAAAGAGACTGAGCCAATAAATCTAGGGGATCAAGAGGATGTTAGGGAAACTAAAATCAGTGTAAATGCTTTGCCACAGCTAAAAGATGGAATGATTCAAGCATTAATTGATTACAAGGATGTTTTTGCATGGTCTTATGATGATATGCCTGTTTTAAGCACTGAATTAGTGGCTCACAAATTGCCAACTGATCTCGCATTCCCTCCTGTTGAGTTGCACACAATGGTCGCTCCATGGCTGTTCGTGGCTTGAGGAATGTATGTGATTGGACCGATTGAGCCGAAGGCATCAAATGGGCATAGATTCATTTTTGTAGCCATTGACTACTTCACAAAGTGGGTAGAAACAGTAACTTTCAAGTCAGTGACAAAGAAAGATGTGGTAGATTTTGTTCATGCCTATATCATTTGTAGATTTGGAATTCCTAAAATGATCATTACAGACAATGCTGCCAATCTCAATAGTCATTTGATGCAAGAAGTATGTCAACAGTTTAAGATCGCGCATCGAAATTCTACTCCATATCACCCAAAGGCCAATGGTGCTATAGAAGCTGCCAATAAGAATATAAAAAAGATACTGCAAAAAATGGTGCAACGGTCTAGACAGTGGCATGAAAAGTTGCCGTTTACATTGCCAGGTTATCGCACTACTGTTCGCACTTCAACAGGGGAAACTCCATATTTATTGGTGTATGGGACAAAAGCAGTCATCCCTGCAGAAGTTGAAATTCCCTTTCTTCGAGTCATCGTAGAAGCAGAGATTGATGATGACGAATGGGTAAAAACTCGATTGGAACATTTGAGTTTGATTGAGGAAAAAAGGCTAACGTCTGTGTGTCATGGCCAGTTGTATCAGAGGAGGATGGCTCGAGCGTATAAC
>NC_061113.1:250975378-250995898 GCF_002878395.1 Capsicum annuum
AAGGCAAAATGGCAGAAATGGCTATCAATGCTGATGCGGTCAAAAGATATTATGTATGATATTTGATCCTTTGTTGATTTTATTGCATGTTTAGTACTTGCATTTTTGAAGATTGACATGATAAAGACATTTTATTCTTCTATCCAAACATTGTGTCATCCCTTGTTTACCCGTGTGAGCTTCGTTTTATTTTTCTTTCATATCCCTCTTTTGGAATCAAAATAGAGTTAAAGATAAATGTCAAGAAAATAAGAATAAAAGAAAGAGTTTGAAAATAAAAAAAAAGAGAAAAATCGAAATCAAATCAAAACAAAGAACAAGCTGATGGAATTACGTTCGACCTGATTCTTCTCTCTCGGGAGTGAGATACGTAGGCTGCCCTATTACGGGCTCGGTCCAACCAAATAAAGATTTAAGACTCACCCAGTCAACAAAACTGGGGCATGAGTCAATGTGTTGTTTGAGTCGATTCCAAAAGTTGTAAGTCCCACCCCCACTTCAAGTATTGTTTGGGTCTCTTAACATTTTTTCTAAACCTTAACCAAAAGCCAAGTTACAACCAAAGAAAGTCCTTCAGATCAATTTTTGATAATGTTAAGGCTAAGCATGCAATGGATATGATGATACATTGTGAAGTACCACTGGTCTCCCTCAGCATAAGAAATCAGGAAAGAAATAAAAAATGAGAGAGTCTTATTGGTGAAAACCCCATGGGCATCATAAGGCGATGGTGAGTTGAGAGAAAATAAAAATGAGAGAGTCTTATTGGTGAAAACCTTTGCAGGCACCATAAGGCGATGGTGAGTGGAGAGCAATAAAAATGAGAGAGTCTTATTGGTGAAAACCCTCACGGGCACCGTAAGGCGATGGAAAGATCAAGAGAAAAGTGAAAAGTAAAAAGAAAGAGATTTGTTGGCGAAATTCATTTAAGATGTCGACGATCGAATGTGATGAATGAGTCCAATGGATTTGAAGAAGCAGCTCAGCGGCAAAAGGTACGAACTCAACAATAAATGGGGAGTCTGGATAGGAAGATCAGGCAGCTCAATCCAAAATGCATGTCATACTTATTGGAGTTGGTTGTTGTATTCAGATAAGTTTTCTTTTTGAATATGGGACATTGCCCTTTTCTTTCATTTACATATTCATGTTCTTGGTCTTTTTTTTATGTCATTTATCAAAATAAAAGTCACCATCATTTCTTTATATTTTAAGTCAAGTCCGTGTCAAAACAAGCGAGAAAGAATTTCAAAATTTACTACCAGTCTTTCCAATTATATGAGGAAAAGACAAGGAACAGCACAGGAAAGAAATATGATCGTAATTCAACACGAAGCAAAGGAAGTCTATCAACCGACAGACTATTGGATTCATAGAAACATTCAGATTTGGGAAAAAGAGTGCACCTCAGGGGCATGGTAAAATGGAAATTCGTTGTTTGAGTCAGAGCTCGTTTCCCTTAATATGGGTCCGGGTCAATGATGCGGCAAGACAGGGCAAGTGATAGAAATTTGGAACAAAGATGAAAGGAACGAGTGCTGGAAATATATCAGAGAAGCCAAGATATGCAAGTCACCACTAAGTTTTTAACTCACAAATTTTCTTTGTTGAAATAGGGGCAAATTAGTTTCACTTGATTCAGCTACCATTGGAAATGCCCATCCGTGAGATTTTACTTTTGTTCAGGACCCTCCTGAAAAATGGGATTTTACTTTATGCTCAGGAACCTCCTGAAAAATGGGATTTTACTTTCTGCTCAAGACCCTCCTGAAAAATGGGATTTTACTTTATGCTCAGGACCCTCCTAAAAAATGGGATTTTACTTTCTGCTCAAGACCCTCCTGAAAAATGGGATTTGAAAAATAGGATTTTACTTTCTGCTCAGGACCCTCCTGAAAAATGGAATCTTACTTTATGCTTAGGACCCTCCTGAAAAATGGGACTTTACTTTATGTTCAGGACCATCCTGAAAATTGGAATTTTACTTTCTGTTCAGGACCCTCCTGAAAAATGGAATTTTACTTTCAGTTCAGGACCCTCCTGAAAAATGGGATTTTACTTTATGACCAGGACCCTCCTGAAAAATGGGATTTTACTTTATGCTCAGGACCCTCCTGAAAAATGAGATTTTACTTTCTGTTCAGGACCCTACTAAAAAATGAGATTTTACTTTCTGTTCAGGCCCATCCTGAAAAATGGGATTTTACTTTATGTCCAGGACCCTCCTTAAAAATGATATTTTACTTTCTGCTCAGGCCCCTACTGAAAAATGAGATTTTACATGTTGTTCAGGACCCTCTTAAAATATGGGATTTCACTTTCTGTTCAGTCCCCTCCTGAAAAATGAGATTTTACTTTATGTTCAGGACCCTCCTGAAAAATAGGATTTTACTTTCTACTCAGGCCCCTCCTGAGAAATGGGATTTTAGTTTCTGCTCAGGACCCTCCTGAAAAATGAGAATTTATCTTATGCTCAGGCCCCTCCTGAAAAATGGAATTTTACTTTCTATTCAGGACCCTCCTGAGAAATGGGATTTTACTTTATTTTCAGGACCCTCCTGAAAAATGGGATTTTACTTTCTGTTCAGGACCCTCCTTAAAAATGGGATCTTACTTTATGCTTAGGACCCTACTGAAAAATGGGATTTTACTTTATGTTCAGGACCATCCTGAAAATTGGAATTTTACTTTCTGTTCAGGACCCTCCTGAAAAATGGAATTTTACTTTCTGTTCAGGACCCTCCTGAAAAATGGGATTTTACTTTATGACCAGGACCCTCCTGAAAAATGGGATTTTACTTTATGCTCAGGACCCTCCTGAAAAACAGGATTTTACTTTCTGTTCAGGCCCCTCCTGAAAAATGGGATTTTACTTTATGTTCAGGACCCTCCTGAAAAATGATATTTTACTTACTGCTCAAACCCCTCCTGAAAAATGGGATTTTATATGCTGTTCAGGACCCTCCTGAAAAATGGGATTTCACTTTCTGTTCAGGCCCCTCCTGAAAAATGGGATTTTACTTTATGTTCAGTACCCTCCTAAAAAATGGGATTTTACGTTCCGCTCAGGCCCCTCCTGAGAAATGGGATTTTAGTTTCTGCTCAAGACCCTCCTGAAAAATGAGAATTTATCTTATGATCAAGCCCCTCCTGAAAAATGAGATTTTACTTTCTATTTAGGACCCTCCTGAAAAATAGGATTTTACTTTCTGTTCAGGACCCTCCCGAGAAATGGGATTTTACTTTATCTTCAGGGCCCTCCTGAAAAATGGGATTTTACTTTCTGCTCAGGACCCTCCTGAAAAATGGGATTTTACTTTATGTTCAGAACCCTCCAGAAAAATGGGATTTTACTTTCTGTTCAGGACCCTCCTGAAAAATGAGATTTTACTTTATGTTCAGGACCCTCCTGAAAAAATGGGATTTTACTTTCTGTTCAGGACCCTCCTGAAAAGTGAGATTTTACTTTATGTTCAGGACCCTCCTGAAAAATGAGATTTTACTTTCTGTTCAGGACCCTCCTGAAAAATGATATTTTACTTTATGTTCAGGACCCTCCTGAAAAATGGAATTTTACTTTCTGTTCAGGACCCTCCTGAAAAATGGGATTTTACCTTCTGTTTAGGACCCTCCTAAAAAATGGGATTTTAATTTTGTTCAGGACCCTCCTGAAAATGGGATTTTACTTTGTGTTCAAGGATTTTACTTTATGTTCGGGACCCTCCTGAAAAATGGGATTTAACTTTCTGTTTAGGACCCTCCTGAAAAATGGAATTTTACTTTCTGCTCAGGCCCCTCCTGAAAAGTGAAATTTTACTTTCTGCTAAGGACCTTCTTGAAAAATGGGAATTTACCATATGCTCAGGCCCCTCCTGAAAAATGGGATTTTACTTTCTGTTCAGGACCCTCCTAAAAAATGAGATTTTATTTTATGACCAGGACCCTCCTGAAAAATGGGATTTTACTTTATGCTTAGGACTCTCCTGAAAAATGGGATTTTACTTTCGGCTCAGGACCCTCCTGAAAATGGGATTTTACCTTATGTTCAGGACCCTCCTAAAAAATGGGATTTTACTTTCTGTTCAGGACACTTCTGAAAAATGGGGGTTTACTTTATGTTCAGGACCCTCCTGAAAAATGGTATTTTACTTTATGTTCAGGACCCTCCTGAAAAATGGGATTTTACCTTCTGTTTAGGACCCTCCTAACAAATGGGATTTTAATTTTGTTAAGGACCCTCCTGAAAATGGGATTTTACTTTCTGTTCAAGGATTTTACTTTATGTTCGGGACCCTCCTGAAAAATGGGATTTTCCTTTCTGTTTAGGACCCTCCTGAAAAATGGAATTTTACTTTCTGCTCAGGCCCCTCCTGAAAAATGGAATTTTACTTTCTGCTCAGGACCCTCTTAAAAAATGGGAATTTACCTTATGCTCAGCCCCTCCTGAAAAATGGGATTTTACTTTCTGTTCAGGACCCTCCTGAAAAATGGGATTTTACTTTCTGCTCAGGACCCTCTGGAAAAATGGAATCTTACTTTATGCTCAGGACCCTCCAGAAAAATGGGACTTTACTTTATGTTCAGGACCTCTTGAAAATAGGGATTATATTTTCTGTTCAGGACCCTCCTGAAAAATGGGATTTTACTTTCTGTTTAGGACTATCCTGAAAAATGAGATTTTACTTTATGACCAGGACACTCCTGAAAAATGGAATTTTACTTTATGCAAAGGACCCTCCTGAAAAATGGGATTTTACTTTCGGCTCAGGACCCTCCTGAAAAATGGGATTTTACCTTATGTTCAGGACCCTCTTGAAAAATGGGATTTTACTTTATTTTCAGGACCCTCCTGAAAAATGGTATTTATTTTATGTTCAGGACCCTCCAGAAAAATGGGATTTTACCTTCTGTTCAGGACCCTTCTAAAAAATGGGATTTTACTTTCTGTTCAGGACCCTTCAGAAAAATGGGATTTTACTTTCTGTTCAAGGATTTTATTTATGTTCGAGAACCTCCTGAAAAATGGAATTTACTTTCTGTTCAGGACCCTCCTGAAAAATGAAATTTTACTTTCTGTTCAAGGATTTTACTTTATGTTCAGGACCCTCCTAAAAAATGGAATTATACCTTCTGTTCAGGACCCTCCTGAAAAATGGGATTTTACCTTCTTTTCAGGACCCTCCTGAAAAATAGGATTTTACTTTTTGCTCCGGACCCCCCTGAAAAAATGGGATTTTACTTTTTGCTCTCGACTCCCCTGAAAAAATGGGATTTTACATTCTGCTCCGGACACTCCTGAAAAATGGGATTTTACTTTTTGCTCATGACCCCCCTGAAAAAACGGGATTTTACTTTCTGTTCAAGATCCACCGAAAGAATGGGATTTTACTTTATGACCAGGACCCTCCTGAAAAATGGGATTTTATTTTATGCTCAGTACCCTCCTGAAAAATAGGATTTTACATGCTGTTCAGGACCCTCCTGAAAAATGGGATTTTACTTTCTGCTCAGGCCCCTCTTGAGAAATGGGATTTTAGTTTCTGCTCAGGACCCTCCTGAAAAATGAGAATTTATCTTATGCTTAGGCCCCACCTGAAAAATGGGATTTTACTTTCTATTCAGGACCCTCCTGTAAAATAGGATTTTACTTTCTGTTCAGGACCCTCCTGAGAAATGGGCATTTACTTTATGTTCCGGACCCTGCTGAAAAATGGGATTTTACTTTCTGTTCAGGACCCTCCTAAAAAATGGGATTTTACTTTCTGCTCAGGACCCTCCTGAAAAATGGGATTTTACTTTATGTTCAGGACTCTCCTGAAAAATGGGATTTTACTTTCTGTTCAAGGATTTTACTTTATGCTCAGGACCCTCCTGAAAAATGAGATTTTACTTTCTGCTCGGGCCCCTCCTGAAAAATGGGATTTTACCTTATGCACAGGCCCCTCCTGAAAAATGAGATTTTACTTTTTGTTCAGGACCCTCCTGAAAAATGGGATTTTACTTTCTGTTTAGGACCCTCCTGAAATATGGGATTTTACTTTATGTTCAGGACCCTCCTGAAAAATGGGATTTTACCTTCTGTTTAGGACCCTCCTGAAAAATGGGATTTTACTTTCTGTTCAGGACCCTCCTGAAAAATGGGATTTTACTTTCTACTCAGGACCCTCCTGAAAAATGGAATTTTACTTTCTGCTCAGGACCCTCCTGAAAAATGGGATATTACTTTATGCTCTGGACCCTCCAGAAAAATGGGACTTTACTTTATGTTCAGGACCTCTTGAAAATAGGGATTTTACTTTCTGTTCAGGACCCATCTGAAAAATGGGACTTTACTTTCTGTTCAGGACCCTCCTGAAAAATGAGATTTTCCTTTATGACCAGGACCCTCCTGAAAAATGGGATTTTACTTTATGCTTAGGACCCTCCTGAAAAATGGGATTTTACTTTCGGCTCAGGACCCTCCTGAAAAATGGAATTTTACCTTATGTTCAGGACCCTCCTGAAAAATGGGATTTTTCTTTCTGTTCAAGGATTTTACTTTATGCTCAGGACCCTCCTGAAAAATGAGATTTTACTTTCTGTTCAGGACCCTCCTGAAAAATGGCATTTTACCTTCTGTTAGGACCCTCCTGAAAAATGAGATTTTACTTTCTATTCAGGACCCTCTTGAAAAATGGGATTTTACTTTCTGTTCAAGGATTTCACTTTATGTTCATGACCCTCTTGGAAAATGGAATTTTACCTTCTGTTCAGGACCCTCGTGTAAAATGGGATTTTACCTTCTGTTCAGGACGCTTCTGAAAAATGGGATTTTACTTTTTGCTCAGGACCCCCCTGAAAAAATGGGATTTTACTTTCTGTTCAGGACCCTCCTGAAAAACGGGATTTTACTTTCTGTTCAGGCCCTTCCTGAAAAATTGGATTTTTCTTTTTGCTCAGGCCCCCCACTGAAAATGGGATTTTACTTTCTGTTCAGGACCCTCCTAAAGAATGGAATTTTACTTTCAGTTCAGGACCCTCCTAAAAAATGAGATTTTTACTTTCTGCTCAAGACCCTCCTGAAAAATGGGATTTTACTTTCTGTTTAGGACTCTCCTGGAAAATGGGACAACACTTTCAAAATGAAATACTACTTTATTATAATTCTTGTTTGGGATAAGTTTCGTTTTAGTTTTAATTTTGGGTTTCAGGAGCCCGCCTGGAGAACAGAGTGAAGAAAATGAAAGTCAAGCAACAAAGTGATGAAGTAGCAAGTCAGGAGCCCGCCTAAAGAATAGGGTGATGAAAGTCGAGTCAAGAACCTACAGAAGTTGTTAGATAGGATTTTGTACTTTCGTTTATGTTTTAACTTGTAAGTTTCATTTTTGATGTAATAACAGAGCCGCGGATCGGAACCTCGATGGAACCTCACTCGACTCTCCAACTCGGTACAGTCCTTCTCTTTCCAGTCCTTTGAAATACTCAGGACTTGGTTCCCTCGTGACTTGGGTGGGTAGGCTGTCCTAATTCAAGACCCGGTAGTCCTTCTTTCTTCTGTTTCTTCCTTTGAATAATGGTCGGGACAAAATTCTGCCTCGTTGTCTACTTCTTTGTCTGAAAACACTGTGTGTTTTATTCAAAGAGGGCATGATGTAGACACGTAATTTTGTCCCCCTCAAAAGTTCGTTTTTTTTCATTTCTACCTTATCATATCATGTACCCTCACCCACGTGATTGCATCCCACAAAAAAAAAGAAAAAAAAAAAGGGTTACTCTCAACAAAATTCCTAACAAACTTTTATTCTTTTAACACCCTAAAAACCCTCTCCAATAAGAAAATGACAAATCACCACCTCACCACCCCATACCCTACCCTTACCCCTACCCCACGTCACCCCCCTCTCTTTTGTTTCTTGTCCAAAAAGAAAGGACAAAAATAATACAATATATATACAAAAATACACACATACAAAGGGGGATATATTTTTTTTGGCATCCATCAGTAACAAAAAAAAGGCATTAACAGTAACCAAAAAAAAATTAAAAAATACTCTCACCCTCTCTTCGCCGGCGACAACGGCGCCGGCGCCGTCGAGCTCCCTCACTCTCTCCCTCTCTCTAGACTCCACTCTCTCTCTCTCTCTCCAAAAAAAGAGATCGGCATCCGCGAGCTCTCCCTCTCCGGCGATAATGCCGTCAAACCATACCGTTCTCCTCCAGCCGCCGACCCGACCCGATCTCCCTCCGGCAACGGCAGCAGGCGCCAGTCAACACCCAACAAGACGACATGAGCAGCTCCACCAGCATCGTCGTATGCTCCGATCGAACCGGAGAGTGAGATCTGAGGATCACCTCCGTTTCCGGTTGCTGCCAAACGCACCGGAGCACAGGCGTAGCAAAGGGTCCTTTTTTTTTTAGTTCAAAATCCACCGAAAAACATCCCCGAGCTTTGCCTCTTACTGCTTGATTGTTGGTCACTGTTCGGAGCTCGGATCGTACGGTTGGACGCCGAAATCTGACTTTTCCGGTTTGGCTTTTTTTTCTACTGTCAGTCCTCGGAGTTTTTCGTGTTGAAATCGTGTCAACATTTGTGATTTGGATTCTACATCATGAGTTTTTTTCTTCACAGGTTTTGGAGCTGTTCGGTTATTATTTTAATACCGAGTTTGGTTTTCTCGTTGTGAGGTTCTCCGGTCGAGTATTTTGATCTTTGGATTTCTTTATTATCGACAAGGATTAATTTCATCGAGGTCCATTTCTTCTAACCGAATCTTTAATTTATTTTTGACTTTTCGTGATGTTGTGGGTGTGGATGATTTATTTGTCGCATGTTTGGTATGTTCGAATATGTGTTATGTGTTGGTTGATGTTGGTTTCAGACTTTGAAAAGTGAATTGATAAATCGAAGCATGTTTAATCATATTGTTTGAAATAAATTTGGGGACGGGAATCAAAAATTGATAAAAGTGAATATTATGATATTTTTGATACATTGTTGATGTTGAATACGATATGTCGTCGAGCGGGTAGGCAAACGTAGGCCGGGTAGGCGAAATTTAGGAATAAGTGTTTCGTGGGATGTTGGAATGTGCATGTGAATGTCTTTTTCTAGATTATCGTGTTTAATTTAGATGTATTTATTTAGCCGGGGAATGCCCCGAGATCACTTGTATTTATTCACCGGGGAATGCCCCGACGTATCATGTTGGCGGAGAATTATCGTGATGAAGGCCCGCGGCGTCGGGTAAGGCATTGGAGCTTAGTCTAGATTTAGTTTAGACTAGGATTTATATTTTCGTATTTTTTTTCTATTTTTCGGACTGTATAATTGGATTGGACTTTACGTTTTTAGACTGCTTTGTTTTGTTTATTGTTTGATTATTTTGCGTTCTTTTGTGTGGTTTATACATTTCATAATGCCAAAAATAGTTGATACACTCTACCAAGCGACCGTGGTTGAACCATGGGATCGAGGGGTGCCTAACACCTTCCCCTCGGTCAACAGAATTCCTTAGCCAGAATCTCTGTTCGCAAATCAGTTTGAGAGTCAAAGGGTTTCGAAAAGGATTTTCCAAAGGTGACTTGGCATACCGGATTATGCCAAGTGGCGACTCTGAATAAAAAATGTAAAAATCCTTTTTCGAAACAAAATTTCATTTCTTGTCACTTAAATAATAAAACCCTTTCGAACTTTAAAATATACATTTTTTGGAGTACGTAAAAAAGGGGTGTGACATATATATCATACCGTTGGGACAGATAATTGAAAAATGTTGTTTATCGTACGTATTTGAAAGCTGAAAACTGATGTTGATATAGTACGTATTTGAAAACTGATGTTTATAGTACGTATTTGCAGTCATAATAATGTAGTATATACACAATAATTCACCGGAATATAATGAACGTGTTCTATAATAAGGTAATATACTTGTGGATGTAATATATATAATACGTATTTAAGAGTTCATATATATATATATATATATATTATATATATATCGATTGATGAACGATATAGTCAAAACCTATTAGAATCTATCCAAACATATTGAATACCTTGATTAAATGACAGAAGTAATAATATATATTGTACGTTGAAGTTATATTAATGCAAGCTAATCAAATTAATCGGTCACTTATCAAAGTATGTATATGAAATACGTCGCATTATATTATTGGATCATATACTCGTGTATGTATGTGATATATATAGTACATATTTAGAACTTGATATGGTTGATGGTGTTTATATGCGTGTGTATGTATAGGTATATATATAGTATATACATATTATATAGTGAAGGTATATTAATGACATAAGATAATCTAATGATAATTCATCTGATTATATGTGAAATACGTTATATAGTATTAAGGGATCGTAAAATCGTGTATGCAAGTGATGTTTATAGTATGTATTTGACATCCAATTTTGACCGTTAGATACTCCTTTTAGGTTGTTGTTTTATAAAAAATTATTAATTTCAAACATTAGTATTTTTTACACATTATTCTTGTATCAAAAAGATATTGACATGTCACATTCATGATTTAAAAAACATACAATATATTTTATTTTACTTTTAGTATCATTTTTACAATTTACTAACTCAAATACGATATTTTACATAATTTTATTAACATTTATTAAATTATTGTTTTTATAAATAGGCACACTTACAATTTACAAAAAAATTATTATTATTATTATTATTATTGTTATTGTAATTATTATTATTATTATTATTATTATTATTATTATTATTATTTTACGTTATATTAATTTTTACATCAATGTCTCATTATTTTTTTCTTTCATCATTGTTACAACAACAGTCGGTTTCAATTTATTCTCTTATGTATTTAAATTATAGCCAATTTATATTCAATTAATGTTAATTTCAGCCAATTTGACACTAATTTTAATTTTTAACCCATTTTGAAAATTATTCTAATCTCAGACGTCGATCAAAATTCGATCCGACAGCCAAGATCATATTTCCATTTTCTTTCCTTTTAAACCAAACGTAACTCTAATTTCCCGCAACAACCGTATTTTCCATTTTGTTCCCTTTTCTCTTTCTTTCGTCCACTCTCTCTCCAACAAGAACCACCAGTTGCCCGCCTACCGCCGCCGTCCTTTCCTTCTCCGGCGAACAACCAATAATGTAGCCACCACGTCCCCCACTTTTCCCTCTCCGTCGTCTCTTCTCCTTCAGCACCGGTGAGAATAGCCACCAAACGATGCTCACCGACGAAATCCCTCAAGCCACCGCCGCCAGCTCCCTCCATTCACGCTGGTAATGTCAGCCACCGGTGAGACAGGTTGTTAGACATTATATTTTTTGATTGCTTATTAAACATCTTATTTTTTGTTGGATTTCAAAACTTGCTTGATTAATTGCTGGCTCTCTGTTAACCTAGATAATCTTTACTGTTGTTATATGAGTGTTATGTATAGTTGGGTTATGTGTGTTGACACCCAATTTTGACCTCTTGATACCACTTTTTAGGCTGCTATTTTATCAAAATCATTTAATTTCAATTATTAATATTTTTACACGTTATTCTTTTTATTAAATAAATATTGCCGTGGCACATTTTTAATTTAGAAAATTGCACAAATTATTTTATTATCTTTTAGTATCATTTTTTTAATTTTTAAACTCAAATACGATATTTTCTGTAATTTTATTAATATTTAATAGATTATTTTTTCACGTAATTGTGCAAACTCACATTTTTTGCAAATACATTAGTGTTGCATTATTATTATTATTAATTTTTATTATTATCTATTATTATTATTATTGTTATTGATATTTTACGGAACATTAATTTTTACATCAATTTCTCATTATTTTTCTCGTCATTATTACAATAGCAGCTCAGTCAATTCAATTACCTCCAATTTATTTAAATTCTAGTCATCCTTATACTCAATTGATTTCAATTCTAGCCTTATTTCAATTTTAAAATAATTTTCTATCCCTTTCTCAATTTTTATAACAGTCATTTGCCTCATCCAATCAATGGTTGAGATCGAATCCATTATTTATCACCCTTTTAAACAAAATCAACCCTAAACCCCAATTGCAAAAGAGCCGCAGCTCCCCTCTCTCTCTACATTCCTCTCATCTTCACAAGGATCCATGGCTGCCGCTGGTGAAACCCCTCCTATCTCTCTACTAACCTCTCTCTCGTCTCCCCCTCCAAAAATCAGCCACCGCCGCCATGTGAATCAGCGCTGCCACGAAGCAGCAATAACAGCCACCACAAGTCTCTCAATCGCTCTCCCACACTGGTAAAATAGCCACCTCAGTCGTGCCACTATCCGATCCTGCCCTTCCGGCGAACAACCAACGGCTACCCACGCCACCATGCGACCAGTCATCGCCGGAACCCGCCTCCACCAGCCGCGATTCAGCCTCCCCTCTCCTCACCAGTCACGTTCTCTTCGAAATTGACGACCGGTGAGGACCCTTTTGGTGAACCCGACTATTTTACGGTTTGATTCCTCAATACTTTGATTGCATGTTTGTTTTCTTCGTTTTAATTTGCATGTTCTCTCTTCTATGGGTGCAAATTGCCTAAGTCAATCTCTTAAATCTAGTGTGTGTGATATCTAACTTTAAATGTTGATTCAATTCATTAATTATATGTCTATATTTAGACTGTTACGACAACACTTAGACTGTTATGTGCGAAAATTTCCAATCCCTTTGACACTCAATATGATTTCTGACTTTTGCTTTTTCTTGAAAGATGTTTTACTTGGATTATGTATGGTCCAATTGATGTTGACAGAATTTGAATCGATGTTTATGGTAAAATACTGACTATGCTGATTCGATGTATTGGTGGAATTGATTAATTTGATTATTGTGTCTAAATTACCTTATGATTTGTCAATTAACTTGAACATATATGGTAAATTCAGATATCCTCTTCTTGATTTCCTTTAATAGGTAGGGAGAATCTCATTTTTTCACTTGGATCTATTTATGAAAATTTCAAATGTTATAATTTGACAGACCCTTACTTGTTTATTTATGGCAACTATTGCATGATTAGCGGAACGGACTGATTTTCCCTCCTTTAATTGATTCTGAATATTTTTTATTCTCCCCTTTTATTTTCTGGACTTGTGTTTTGAATTTAGTCAAGTGTGGTCACTTGAGAAGTGAGTTATTGACTTGAAAATGCATAAGTGTAAGTACTTGAAATGTGGACTTGTGTTTGAATTTAGTTAAGTTTGGTCACTTATGAAGTGAATTAGTGACTTGAAATGTTTAGGTGTAGTACTTACTTAAATTATGAACTTATGTTTTGAATTAGATAAGTGTGGTCACTTGAGAAGTGCATTAGTGAGTCGAAAATGTTTTAGTATAGTTACTTGAAAGGTGGACTTGTGTTTTAAATTTGGTTGTTTTGCCTATTTTTTGTCTGTTGGTTTAAAAAAATATGTCCTTTTCTTTTTGGTAACTCTTTAAATTTAATTTTTCAGATATCTTTAACATCACAAAAATGAAATACATTTTAATATACTTTATACTTTCTCTATTTTAAAAAAGTTGATCATCTTTCTAAAAGTATTTATTTTAATTTAGTTTTCTCTCTTATAAAATTTAGAGAATATCATTATATTTTTTCAATACTATTCTTATTTTATTAAATGAATAAATAAATTAATATACACTAAAATTTATATTTTTAAAGTGTAATTAATAAAATTGGTTTTATAGACAAACTCTTAATAATTTTTTTTGGAATTATCAAGTCACATGGATCAATTTTAAAAAAGAGAAAGTATATTTTTAATATAAAATTACAAAATTTAATTTTTTTTTTGATTGTGCGTTAAATCTAAATTAGACCAAACTCTTCACTTTGGCCATCAATTTGTTACGTTCACACTAAGGAGGTTAAGTGGGCCAGGCCTGGTAAACTCGAAACTGGCTCATTAATATTAATCGATTTGTGGGTCGGATCGGGTTGGATTGGGTTAAGTGGGCCGGTTTCGGGTTAAACAGTAAAATTTTTAAAAACAACCCTGATCCGGCCCATTTAACCCAGCTCGGTCTAACCCACCTAAACCTAATCTAACCCGGTTAAAAAATGGGTCAAACCCGGTCAAAAAAAAATTCAATATACACTATACATACCCACCTGTATACAATTTAAATACATTAAACAATATATATACGCTACATATATAGTATATACTACATTAGAATTTAAAAAATATATATACGCATATACACAAGTACACATATATACGTAACATTCAATATATACGACTATACATACTACTTTAAATAAAACATATACTACAATATATATAAGTATATATATAGAGTTATATACTAATTTATAAAACATATACACATGTATATGTTAAATATATACGTCTATAGAAGATATATACACATGTGTACGAACCATTCAATATATTTGTACTACTTTAAATAAAACATATACAACAATATATATGTCACACTCCCTTTTGTTTTTTACTCCCAAAGATTAAGTTTTAAGGGTCGAAAGGGTTTTAATTATTAATGTGACAAAAGATGAAAATTTGTTTTGAAAAAAGAATTATTTTTAACAATCAAAACTCAGAGTCGCCACTTGGCATAAATTGGGTGTGCCAAGTCACCCATGGATATCCTTTTTCAAAATGGTTTTGACTCTTTAATACTGGTTTGCGAACATAGATTCCGGTTAAGGAATTCTGTTGACCGAGGGGAAGGTGTTAGGCACCCCTCGATCCCGTGGTTTGACCACGGTCGCTTGGCAGAGCGTATCGGCTAAATTGACATTCCAAATGCATAAACCACACAAAGCACGCAAAACAATCACTCAAGCAAACAAAACAAAATAATCCAAAATACAATGTCCAGTCCAATTATACAGTCCTGAAAAATGAAAAATGCGAAAATGCAAACCTATTCTATTCTAAACTAATCCTAAACTACTCCTATGCTTTACCCGACGCCTCGGGCCTTCATCACGGATGTCCTCCGGATACAAAATACTTCAGGGCATTCCCTGGTGAATGAACACAAATACCTCGGGGCATTCCCCGGCCAAATAGCACATTTGAGTCAAATATGATAAAACAAAACCATTTCAGCACACATCTCAAACGTTCGATCAATCCACAATCTCTAGATTTGCCTACCTGACCTAGGCCTTGCCTATCCCTTCTCGACCTGAAATATGGCACTATTGGGCTCAACAACATCAATGCATCAAAATTAATCAACATTCACTTTTCTCAATTTTTAATCCAAGCCCCCCAATTTCATTATCAGTCACACGCTAAATTCATTCTTCGATTAATGATTCAATTTTTTTCTTCAAAAATCCAAAACCAACATCAACCATACACACAATAAATATTCAAACATGGCAAGCACACAGAGACATTCATATGAAAAAAAAATAATCGAGATTCAAGATAAAGATAGAGAACGAGAGAAGAAATGGACCTCAAATTTCACTTTTATGAACGTTATCCTGCTAAAACAAAAGAGAATCCGTGCCGGAAACCTCGATAATGAACCGAACTCCAACCCGGTATTTGGAAAATTGTAACCCGAATCACTCACAATAACCCAATTAAAACCAAACTGTATCTCAATCACTTGCTTTTCTTCGATTAACTTGAGAAGAGAAATAAGAGCTGTTCTGGAACCTCGAAGAATACCAATGAGTTCTCGACTCTCCAAATCAGTTGAGAGACAACCCAGAAATGCGATAACCCAAACAGAAATCAGAATTTCCAGAAAAAAATCATAGAAACCAACCGAAGCTCCGACGAGCTTAGATGACGGCAAAATGATCAAATTCTAGGAATCTAGTGTTTTTTCGGCTAGATTCATCCCAGGAAATCAAGAAAAATACAGAGATTTGTGGAGTTTCAAAATCGTGATAGATTTTAAGCCCGCAGAACCTGAAAACGACCAAAACAGCCCATTCTAACTCTCGATCGGACTCGTGTGTACAGTGTAGTGAAGCAAGAATCGTGAATCATTGATGTGTGGAGAATTGTTTCTCTTTTCCAGTGATCTCTATGTTGTTCCATCTGCTCTCTCTCAGTGATGATGGAGGAGCTCTATCTATCCGAGAGATCCGTGTCTTTTTTCGTGTAGTGGCATACCCGTATGTGTTGATGAGAAGTGTGTGTTCAAATGGTTTTGTATTGTGTATGGATGAAGGTCGAGAAGAGAAGATGGATAATCAGAGTGTTGGTGTATTTTCTGGGTCCCATTTTTTTTCTGTGAGGTGTAGTGTATATCCCCCCTTTTGATCTCCTTTTTTGTTGTATATATGCCTATGGAATTGTGTGGTTGTGGGGTAGGGTATGATGTGTTTTATTTTGATTGGGTAGGTTGTTAGGATAAGATAAAATTAGTTAGGGGATTGTTATTTTTGTCATTTTGTGGAAGGATTATCAAACGGGTGAGGGTACACGGTAGGATAAGGTAAAAATGGGTAAAACGATATCGGGGAGGGACGGAATTAGGTGTCTACATCATGCCCCCTTTGAATGTAAACATGAAGTGTTTTCAGACAAAGAAGTAGACAGCGAGACCAAATTTTGACCCGACCATTATCCAAAGAAAGAAATAGAAGGAAGAAGGACAACCAGGTTTTGACTTAAGACATCCTACCTACTCACATTATGAGAGAATCAAGTCACGAGTATTTCAAAGGATTGAAAGAGAAGTGGACTATACCGAGTTGGAGAGTCGAGTGAGGTTCCATCGAGGTTCCGGTCAACGGCTCTGTCATTACATCAAAAAATGAAAATTACAAGTTAAAACATAAATGAAATTACAAAATCCTATCTATACAACTTCTGTTGGCTCTGGACTCGACTTTTATCACCCTATTCTTCAGGCGGACTCCTGAATTGCAATTTCTTCCAACTTGTTGCTTGGCTTTCAATTGCTTCGCTTTGTTGCTTGACTTTTCATTTCTTCACTCTATTCTCCAAGCGGTCTCCTGACTTGCTATTTCATCACCCTATTCTTCAGGCGGGCTCCTGACTTGCTATTTCATCACCCTGTTCTTCAGGCGGGCTCCTGAAACCCAAAATTCAAATTAGAATGAAAATTATCCCAATCAAAAATTATAGTAAAGTAGTATTTCATTTTTGAAAGCATTGTCCCATTTTCCAGGAGGATCCTGAACAGGATGTAAAGTCCCATTTTTCAGGAGAGTCCTGAGCAGGAAGTAAAATCCATTTTTCAGGAGGGTCTTGAACATAAAGTAAAATCTCATTTTTCAGCAGGGTCCTGAACAGAAAGTAAAATCCCATTTTTCAGGAGGGTCTTGAACATAAAGTAATCCCATTTTTTCAGGAGGGTCCTGAACAGAAAGTAAAATCCTATTTTTTAGAAGGGTCCTGAACATACAGTAAAATCCCATTTTTCAGGAGGGTCCTGAACATAAAGTAAAATCTCATTTTTTCAGGAGGGTCCTGAACATATAGTAAAATCCCATTTTTCAGGAGGGTCCTGAACAGAAAGTAAAATTCCATTTTTCAGGAGGGTCCTAAACATAAAGTAAAATCCCATTTTTCAGGAGGGTCCTGAACAGAAAGTAAAATCTCATTTTTCAGGAGGGTCCTGAACATAAAGTAAAATCTCACTTTTCAGGAGGGTCCTGAACAGAAAGTAAAATCCCATTTTTTCAGGACCCTTCAGGAGGGTCCTGAACATAAAGTAAAATCCCATTTTTCAGGAGGGTCCTGAACAGAAAGTAAAATTCTATTTTTCAAAAGGGTCCTGAACATAAAGTAAAATCCCATTTTTCAGGAGGGTCCTGAACAGAAAGTAAAATCCCATTTTTCAGGAGGGTCCTAAATATAAAGGAAAATCCCATTTTTTCAGGAGGGTCTTGAACATAAAGTAAAATCCCATTTTTCAGGAGGGTCCTGAACAGAAAGTAAAATCCCATTTTTCAGGAGGGTCCTAAATATAAAGGAAAATCCCATTTTTTCAGGAGGGTCTTGAACATAAAGTAAAATCCCATTTTTCAGGAGGGTCCTAAATATAAAGTAAAGTCTCACGGATGTACATTTCCAATGGTAGTTGAATTAAGTGAGGCGAATTTGCTCCTATTTCAGCAAAGAAAATTTGTCAGTTAAAACTTAGTGGTGGCTTGCAGATCTTGGCTTCTCAGGTATCTGCCCAGCACTCGTTCCTTTCATCTTTGTTCTAAATTGCTAACACTTGCCCTGTCTTTCCGCATCATCGACCCGAATTCAGATTGAGGGAAGTGAGTTCTGACTAAAACAATGGGCTTCCATTTTACCATGCCTCTGAGGTGCACCCTTTTCCCAAATCTGAATGCTTCCATGAATCCAACAGCCTGTCGGTTGATAGACTTCCTTTGTTTCGTGTTGAATTACGATCATATTTCTTTCCTGTGTTGTTCCTTGGCTTTTCCTCGTATAATAGGAAAGACTGGTAGTAAATTTTGAAATCCTTTCTCGCTTGTTTTGACACAGACTTGACTTAAAATGTAAAGAAATAGTGGTGACTTTTATTTTGATAAATGACATAAAAAGACAAAAAGCATGAATATGTAAATGAAAGAAAAGGGCAATGTCCCATATTCTAAAAGAAAATTATCTGAATACGACAATCAACTCCAATGAGTATGACATGCATTTTGGATTGAGCTGCCTGATCTTCCTACCCAAACTACCCATTTGTTGTTGAGTTCGTGCCTCTGCCGCTGAGCCTCTTCTTCAAATCCATTGGACTCATACATCACATTCCATTGACGACATCTTAAAAGACTTTCGCCAACAAATCTCTTTCTTTTCACTTTTCACTTTTCTCTTGAACTCTTCATCGCCTTACGGTGCCCCTGAGGGTTTTCACCAATAAGACTCTCTTATTTATTTCTCTCCACTCACCATCTCCTTATGGTGCCTGCAAGGGTTTTCACCAATAAGACTCTCATTTTCATTTCTCTCAACTCACCATCGCCTTATGATGTCCACGAGGGTTTTCACCAATAAGACTCTTATTTTTGTATTTCTTTCTTGATTTCTTATACTGAGGGAGATAAGTGGTACCTCACAATGTATCATCATATCCATTGCATGCTTAGCCTTAACATTATCAAAAATTGATCTAAAGACTTTCTTTGGTTGTAACTTGGCTTTTGGTTAAGGTTAGAAAATGATGGCAAGGGGTTCAAACGATACTTGAAGTGGGGGTGGGACTTACAACTTTTTGAATCGACTCAAACAACAAATTAACTCATGCCCCAGTTTTGTTGACTGGGTGAATCTTAAATCTTTATTTAGTTGGACCGAGCCCGAAATAGGGCAGCCTACGTATCTCACTCCCGAGAGAGGAGAATCAGGTCGTACGTAGTTCCATCAGCTTGTTCTTTATTTTGATTTGATTTTGATTTTTTTTTTTAATTTTCAAACTCTTCCTTTTATTCTTATTTTCTCGACATTTATCTTTGACTCCATTTTGATTCCAAAAGAGGGATATGAAAAAAAATTAAAACAAAGCTCAAACGGGTAAAAAATTAATATCTTTTGACCGCATCAGCATTGATAGCCATTTCTGCCATTTTGCCTTCAGTATCTGTCAAATATAAGGCTCCATTGGGCAACACTTTCTTCACAACGAAGGGACCTTGCCAGTTAGGGGAGAACTTGTCTTTCGCTTCAACCTAGTGAGGAAGGATACGTCTCAATACCAACTGACCAACTTCAAAATTCCTGGGATGGACCTTTTTGTTATACGCTCGAGCCATCCTTCCCTGATACAATTGGCCATGACACACAGACGCTAGCCTTTTTTCCTCAATCAAAATTAAATGTTCCAGTCGGGTTTTTACCCATTTGTCATCATCAATCTCTACTTCTACAATGACTCGAAGAGAGGGAATTTCAACTTCTGCAGGGATGACTGCTTCTATCCCATACACCAATAAATATGGAGTTGCCCCTGTTGAAGTGCGAACAGTGGTGCGATAACCTAGCAATGCAAACGACAACTTTTCATGCCACTGTCTAGACCCTTGTACCATTTTTCCCAGTATCTTTTTTTATATTCTTATTGGCGGCTTCTACAGCACCATTGGCCTTTTGGCGATATGAAGTAGAATTTCGATGTGCGATCTTAAACTGTTGACATACTTCTTGCATCAAATGACTATTGAGATTGGCAGCATTATCTGTAATGATCATCTTAGGAATTCCAAATCTACAAATGATATTGGCATGAACAAAGTCCACCAGCCTTCTTTGTCACTGACTTGAAAGTTACTGCTTCTACCCGCTTTGTGAAGTAGTCAATGGCTACCAAAATGAATTTATGTCCATTTGATGACACTTTCGAACAAATTGAATAGAATCCCTTTCCATAGTAATCCAGTAATAACCTGCTCGAAGAATCTTCTTTGACAAGACATGACCGTTCATGTGTGATCCGCATACTCCAGAGTGTATTTCAACCATGATTGCCGAGGCTTCTCTTGCATCTACACACCTTA
>NC_061113.1:250995998-251008429 GCF_002878395.1 Capsicum annuum
ATGACACTTTCGAACAAATTGAATAGAATCCCTTTCCATGGTAAGCCGTAATAACCTGCTCGAAGAATCTTCTTTGACAAGACATGACCGTTCATGTGTGATCCGCATACTCCAGAGTGTATTTCAACCATGATTGCCGAGGCTTCTCTTGCATCTACACACCTTAAAAGTCCTAGATCTGGGGTTCTCTTATACAAGATTCCCCCACTTAAGAAAAATCCACTAGCCAAACGCCTAATAGTACTCTTTTGATCATTGGTGGCATATGCTGGGTATTCTCCTGACTGAATGTACCGCTTGATATCCAAGAACCAAGGTTCTCCATCGAGCTCTTCTTCAACCGCATTACAGTAAGTATACTGATCACGACTCTGTATATGCACTGGATCGATGTAGGCTTTGTCAGGATGTTGGAGCATTGAAGACAGAGTGGCTAAAGGATCAGCAATTTCATTAGGAATCCTTGGAATATGCCTAAATTTTACTAACACAAACCGTTGACATAGCTTCTGCAAGCATTGTCGATACGAGATGAGCTTTAAATCTCGCGTATCCCAAACGCCTTGAATTTGATGGATGAGCAAATCTGAATCTCCCAACAGCAATAATTCTTGGACTCCTATATCAACAGCTAACCTCAAACCAAGAATGCAGGCTTCATACTTTGCCATATTGTTAGTACAGTAGAATCGAAGTTGTGCTGTTATCGGGAAATGTTGTCCTGATTCAGAGATAAGAACCGCACCTATTCCGACTCCTTTCATATTGACAGCTCCATCGAAGAATAACCTCCAACCTAGATTAGCATCTATAACGACTTCATCGATACACGATACTTCTTCGTTAGGAAAATATGTCTTTAATGGCTCGTACTCTTCATCTATGGGATTCTCAGCAAGATGATCTGCCAAGGCTTGGGCTTTCATGGCGGTTCGAGTCACATATACAATGTCGAACTTGGTAAGCAATATTTGCCATTTTGCCAATCGACCCGTTGGCATAGGCTTCTGAAAGATATACTTCAAAGGATCCATGCGGGAGATGAGATAAGTAGTATAGGATGAGAGATAATGCTTCAACTTCTGTGCTACCTAAGATAGGGCACAACACGTCCTTTTTAGAAGAGTATACCTGGCCTCATATGCGGTGAACTTCTTACTAAGATAATAAATAGCCTGCTTTTTTTTGCCTGTGAAATCATGTTGACCCAGGACACAACCGAAAGAATTATCCATGACTGATAACTATAAGATCAAAGGCCTACCAGGCTCCGGGGGTACCAGCACGGGCGGATTTGACAAATATCTTTTGACTCGATCGAATGCTTCCTGACATTCTTCAGTCTATTTTATCGCAGCACTCTTTTTCAGCAACTTGAATATGGGCTCACAAGTGGTTGTGAGTTGAGCAATAAACCTGCTAATGTAGTTCATTCTACCAAGCAAACTCATCACCTCTGTCCTATTCTTGGGCGGGGGCAAATCCTGAATGGCTTTGATTTTTGAGGGATCCAATTCAATCCCCCGACGGCTGACTACAAACCCCAACAGCTTTCCAGACGGAACTCCAAATACACATTTTGTCGGGTTGAGCTTGAGATTATACCTACAAAGTCTTTCAAAGAACTTTCTTAAATCTTTAACATGGTCAGCCCGATTTTTTGACTTTATAATCACATCATCCACGTAGACCTCAATCTCCTTATGCATTATATCATGAAACATAGTAGTCATGGCTCTCATGTATGTTGCTCCAGCATTCTTTAAACCGAATGGCATCACTCGATAACAATAAGTCCTCCATGGTGTGATAAAAGACGTCTTCTCTGCGTCTTCATCATCCATAATGATATGGTGATATCCGGCATAGCAATCCATAAAAGAGGCAACCTCGTGTTTAGCACAGTTGTCTAACAAAATGTGGATGTTGGGCAGTGGAAAATCATCTTTCAAACTTACTCTGTTCAAATCATGGTAATCAACACACACTCGAATTTTGCCATATTTCTTTGGTACGGGAACAACATTAGATAACCACATGGGATAGCGAGCTACACGAATTACTTTGGCTTCAAGTTGTTTCATGATTTCTTCTTTAATTTTTATACTTACATCCGTTTTAAACTTCCTCAACTTCTGTTTGACAGGAGGGAACGCGGGATCAATTGGCAATTTGTGAGCCACTAATTCAGTGCTTAAACCAGGCATATCATCACAAGACCATGCAAAAATATCCTTATAATCAATTAATGCTTAAATCATTCCATCTTTTAGCTGTGGCAAAGCATGTACACTGATTTTAGTTTCCCCAACATCTTTTTGATCCCCTAGATTTATTGGCTCAGTCTCATTCAAATTAGGATTTGCTTTGTCTTCAAACTGCTCCAACTCTTTGCTTATTTCTTCTAGTGCTTCTTCTTCATCATACTCTCCATCCTGTTTCATTACATCTTGATTAGTTTGGATTTTAAGGTCAGGCTGAAAATTCCACATGCATGTCATGTCATTAGAATCAACATAAAGAGAACTATATATAAAAAAAATAAAAACAAAATATATTAGACACGAATCAAAAGGGACATTGCATTTCATTAAATAAAAAGATAAAAGGGCTTAAACATAGATGCTATCATAACATAAGCAAACTAAAATCCGAATTACAACCCAGAAATAACTCAGATAAACAGAAAGAAAAACTAAATAAACTACCAAAACTCCCTCCTGATGGGAAGAGGAATGACTTCCCAATTATTGAGCCGGACAACTGGGCCTATGAATCGCACGTCTGCTATACTGGTACCTTCTCCTTCTTCGACCATATCAACATCAATAAAAAGGTTCTGACAGTCATCAACCAATTCAACTTCAAACTCCACATGCTTCGTGACACCGCTCTTAACAAATGATTCACTGAGTAGTGGCATTGGGCGAGGGAGTGACCATGTTTCCTTTTTCCTTCCTTTGGCTTTCTTCAGATCTTCAGTCGTAGGCTCAAATCCTAGACCAAACGTGCCTACATTCTCACTCGAACATATGGGACAAACTATACCGTGCAGAGATGCTCCCAAACCCTTTCCTGGCTCAAATCCGTATTTCCAAAGTTCACTCACCATCATGATAGAAGCAGAAGACAATTGCGGTCCCGATATAACCTGTCATTCAAGGATACGATTCACTGGTACTGTATCAAAAATTTGATAGACGAATGTCTCCTCTACGTTATTTGCTTCAATAAGAGACAAGGGAGAATCTTCACAGGCGGGCAAATCTCCTTCACCGTGAATAACCACTTCTTGCCTGTCATGCTCAAACTTAATCATTTGGTGCAGTGTAGATGCAACCGCCTTGGCCTTGTGGATCCACGGCCTTTCCAACAACAGATTGTAAGAAGAGTCTATATTCAATACTTGAAACGCTATGGCAAACTCAACAGGCCCTATGGTCGACATTAGTTTTATTTTGCCAATGGAATTTGATTTTGCACCATCGAAAGCCCTGACACATACATTATTGGGCCTGATCCTGTCAGCACCAATATTCAACTTTTGCAAAGTAGAAATAGGGCAAATATTTGCACCTGAACCTCCATCAATCATAACATGAGTGATGTAGAAATCTTCATACTTCACTGTAATGTAAAGGCCTTGGTTATGCCCTGTACCTTCAACAGGCAATTCATCGTAAGAAAAGCTAATCCGATTGACCTCAAAGATTTTTTCGACCATTTTCTCAAACTGGTTTATTGTAATCTCTCTAGGAACATATGCTTCATTTAATACCGTCAGTAAAACATCACGGTGCTCCTTGGGGTGCAATAACAAAGATTAGAGGGAAACTTAAGCAGGGGTTTTCTTCAACTAGTCTATTATTGAATACTCTGGCAATTTCATCTTGTTCAAAAATTCTTTGGCTTCTTCTTCGATGATAGGCTTTTTGATAGATGACGGTCCACTCACTATTGGCTTGGTCTTTCTTAAGCTTTCAGGCACGAAGCATCTTCCTGACCTAGTCAAACCCTTTACCTCATCTACATCTTTCACTACTTCTTTCCCGTGATTGGTCATCACAGTCCACCCATAATTCCAGGGAACCCTTTTCGTATCAACTATCAGAGGTTGGGTCATCGGTTTGAGAACAATAGGCACTGCCAGTGCTCCTTTCACCGTTAAGATGGGCTAACTCAGAGCTCCCACCACCGTCAACTTAGGATTATACTGACTTAAATCAACATACCTTCTGGTGCCTTGTACTGTGATCAGGGGTTTCTTTGTACCTTCTTGGGCTTTATCTTCTCTCATTCCTTCTCGGTTCAACGACATTGCTTTCAAAGATTCTGCTACATTCACCGATTTCTCCTTAATGGTATTTATCTTGAAAATAGGCTTATAACACCTTGAATACTCTTTCCCATCATATATCAATTATAATATATTGGCTTTAGCATGGGTTGGCAGCGGATTTTGGCTAATGTTTGGACCCTCCGGGGCCTGGACCAGCTTCTGATTGGTGTCAATTAAATCTTGGACAGCTCTCTTTAAATGCCAGCATTTCTCGATATCATGGCCTGGCATATCAGAACAGTACACACACCATAAAGAATAATCGAGATTCCTTGGCGGTGGATTTGAAAGCCTTCCTTAAATTGGGCTTAAGACCTTCAATTTTCTCAACCTATCAAACAAGCTAGCATATGAATCCCCAAGAGGTGTGAATTGATTTTTGACCGCCTTCTCTTTCTTATACTTGGGCCTAGGTTGAAAACTGGGTCTGGAGGGGTTTTGGTAATTTGGTGGAGCGAATGGACGATTTTGTGGAACTTGCGCGCGCCACTGCGGGTAAGAAGGGGTTTGGGCATATAGCTGTGCGCTATATACTGGGTACGGGGATGGTGGAATGGAATATAAAGGGTTTTGTGGAGGGTAGTAATGGTGGGGAGAAATATATGGAGCTTGGGCGTAGACTTGGGCTTGGGATTGGGGATAGGGGCGAGGTGGTCTTTTGGTATAGGAATGGGTTCCAGCTACGACAGTCGCCACGTCCTCTTTCTTCTTTTTACCTCCGAATGCGCCAGATCCACCTTGAATCATTTGTGTGGTGGCTTTTAATGCGGAAAAACTCACTATTCGGCCGATCTTGATTTCGTCCTCTATCATCTCCCCCATTTTGAGAACTTCAATAAAAGACTTTCCCATTGTTGAAAGTAAATGTTGAAAATAGGTCTCATCCTGTGCCTGAATGAAAACCTCTACCAACTTACTTTTTTTCATTGGAGGCTTTACCCTAGCGGCCTGCTCACGCCACCTAATCGCGTATTCCCTAAAACCTTCAGTGCTTTTTTTCTTCATGTTGACCAAGGATTTTTGGTCCGAAATCAGGTCGATGTTATACTGAAAGTGTTGAACAAACTCAGAAGTTAAGTCATCCCAGCTGTTCTATTTGTCGATATCTCGATCGATAAACCATTTTGAAGCCAGATCAGAAACACTCTCGCCAAAGAAGGCCATGAGCAGCTCTTCCCTTCCTTCTGCAGCCCTCAACTGGTTACAATAACGTCTCAAGTGTGCCACGGGATCACCGTGCCTTGCATACTTCTCGAACTTAGGCATTTTAAAACCGAGGGGAAGGTTGATGTCTGGGAACATGCAAAGATCTTTATAGGAAACACTCTCATAATCTTCGATTCCCTGTAAATTCCTCATAGCTTATTCTAAACTTTTCAACTTCCAGGCTACGATATCTTGTTCCTTCGTTGCGACAGGTTTCTCCGTATCGAATGAAAATGCAGGTGGTTGAGTATACCCATACGGTTCGTTCATTCTCAAAGTAGGCTCCGGGGCACAATACTGACTATCTGGAACCTTCAATACTGGCTCACTGACAGACCTAGGAAGTCCCATTGTGGGACGCACAACATATATGGGAGTTTTATGTGGTGGCGGAACCACGAATACCGGTGTGATCGAAGACGCTGGTTGAGCAGCGGGTCTTGATTGGGGAGCTGCCAAGGGCACACCAGAACTGCCTGGATAATAATGTCGCGGAGTGAATCCTGACGCGTGCTCAGGTGAATCAGTAAGAGCAGAGAATTACGCTTGAGAGAGCGGTGGGTAATTAGAGATATTCCCAAGACCTTCAGGGAGCGGAGGAGAAGGCATGCCGCTGACTCATGCCCGATGTAAATCTATCAATTGTTGCCTGAGCCTTACGACCTCATCATTGTGTTCTGAACTTTTTTCTCTGTGATCCCGATTCGGGTCAATGAGCGAATTTTCAATCTCCCTGCTAGCCATGATGAGCTTTGCTTTGGATCTAGTGAAGTATGGGTGACTAGCCAGAGTGCTGCAAACCTACCACTGTTATCTGAAAGAACATGCTCATCAAAGACGACATCCGTTAGGATTGAGGCACACAACAAGCATGGGAATTACATTGGTAAAATTGTCCTAAATTCATGTTCATTTCTACCAGCTTTTGAGGGTAGCGAGGTCATTTTAACATCATCCCAATTTTTATCTACACTTATTACTATTTTATTATTATTATTATTATTATTCGTATCCATCTCTGTTCTTTTCCCTTCTCTCGTTATCTACCTTTATTTTATCATTCTTTATGGCTTTTGTTTTTTTTTTTAAAGAGGAAAATAATGAAAAACAACGAAACAAAATGATTAGATCGAACCCAACAGTAGGTTGCCTACGTATCATGTTGTACATGAATCAGATCTTGCGTAGTTCGGGCAGCATATGCATAAACATTACATATTTTTATTTTTATTTTTATTAGTATATTTTTATTTTTTTATTTTATTATTATTTTTTATTTGTTTATTTATTATTATTATTATTTTATTTTTTTTATTTTTTTTTTGCGAAAACAAAAATAAACAAACAAAGAAAAAACATAACATCATAGCATTTTGACAAAAGAAAGAACAAAAACATACAAAGAATTTAGGACCACTCTAAAACTAAACAACAAATACGGAACAACATTCTAGACCCCCTAAGACGACATACGTGAAATTACCAATAAAGACCCAAATACCAAAAACAACTTGACTTTGACTTAAAGCAGACACCACCCTACAATGACAGACACATAAAAGACTCAAACTGAATAAAGATAAGAAATGCTCTTTCAGACTGGTGCTCTGCGTGATGACCCTGGATGAGATGGACCTGCCTCTGAAGTTCTCTTTCTCCCATTTAAACTTTGTAGCATATCCTGTACAGACACCCTGATATTAGGGAAGAAGCTTCGGGCCCGTAGTCCTGCCTCATGAGGAGTGCACTTGGAAAGATTATTCTGATACCTTTCTACCGTCTTGAACAAATCTGCTAACTGAACTCTCAGTGTTTCCGCTTTGGACCCCGCACTTTCATCCTGATGGTCGTCTACTATGCATTCTTCCTGTATTCTCCCTCTAAGCTGCGCTGGTAAGGGTTGACTGATACCCCGAGGGACAAATTGAAGCCAGACCCCATATCCCTGAGTGTAGCCCGGGAGCTGCAGATATTATCTTTGGTTGAAGCCACAGATAAGTTCACAAAATGTTATCCCTGGTTCTTGACTCAAGAAATTCAATCCAAGCGTTGACTCCCACGGGTAACAAGAATTTATCCAAACGCAACCTGGAGTCCATGGCTTTCATTCGATTGGGAATACAACGATCTACCACGTCTAGTCTAACTAAAGAAGGCGCATACAAATACTCCATCATTCATAACTGCAATATCAGGTTACTGCCCTCAAAAAATCTCCTTCCCCCCTTCACTTCGGTTAAAGCCTTATATATTTCTGTTAAGATCATGGGTATGAGAGTGAACCTGCCCTTTTGATTAATGCCCTTGTCGTTTTGATCCTTATGAAATAGGGTCATTACCACAGATTGCAAATGGGTATTAATACGTCTTTCTTCTAGTGGAAACACTAAAGTACCTAACAAAGCGAGGGTGAAGACTTCAAGACGCTTTCTCTACTACTTCTCCTTAGTCATATGAAATTCATCCCAAAAGCAATCAAAACCTTCCGAGGGCCCGAATCTAGCAAACAAAAAATCTAAGGAAACCCACGAATCACTTAAACAACCCAAACGCATACCCTTACTTTTTAAACCACAAGACTGCAAAAATCTCACGCCAGTATGATTTCGTGCTCGGATCATATCCTTCTCGATATAGGGTAAATGCAACAAACCGAATATTTCTGCCAAAGTAGGAGTCATTTCACATTCCCCAAACTTGAACACCAAACTACTTGGATACCAAAAGGTCAACAAAGCCTCTATTAAATCTGGACGAGGGGTAACATACAGAAGTTCCATAAGATCACCTAATATTTTAATCAGTTTCTGCTGATCAACAAATTTAAACATTTCCTACCACGTGATTAACTTTTTGGGCACCTTGACAACCATCAGGACTCTAGACTTGGTGGAAAAATCCATCCTGTAATAACACATAAGATGTTATCTCAAAAATTTAACAGGAGTAGAAGATTCCAAACCCTTGGGATTTTCGACGTAAGCATATATCGATGGGACAGACCACTTCATGACTCCAATTTGCCGAACAGAAGTACTAAGCGAAATCAGTCTACTTGGCTAACAACTCTAGATTATGGGGCGAGAGACCTAGGCTAATAATAAGACAAAGGCCAACACAAAGATTACCGGACCCACCGAGGGTTGCCTATGTATCCCAACCCGAGGGAAGGGAATCAGGTATGCGTAGTTCATCCAGATTGGATAATTGACGATTAACTAATAAATTGACCCTAACTTAAGAGGCACAACCAAAAACAAACGAATAAAAACTTTTTGGATTGTCAACTAGACATTTCAACTAAGATTGACACCACCAATTATGAAAAAAATCTTTTTGGTATTTTTTTTTTGACAAATAACTAGAAAAAGCAAACAAAACCCCTCTTTTTTTTTGTTGAACTTACGGTACCTTGAGAAGATAAATGCAAAATGTAAAAAAAAAATCTTTTTGAGTTTTTGGATCGTGAAGAACAAAAGCCATAAAGAACTCTAAAATAAACTACGACACTCCTTTTGATTCATTCTTTTCGACTCACTTTTTTTTTCTATATTTTTTTCTCTTCTTTTTTCTTTTTCATTTTTGCCTATGCACCTTACTCCTAACAATTTTTTTTCAAATCAGTCCGTCAAATGACCACGTTACCCTTAAAGATGCAACAATTAGCACGTAGGGATGCTTTAGAGGTGAGTCTCCTACAAAGCGCCATGTGTGTCCCGCTAGGTCTCAGTATGATGCACATAAGCATGACCTAAAGGCTGACCTACGTTGTGGTTCACTAACAAGGCTGTTCGGGGGAGCGTATGATCGATAGTGGCTGCTTTGCTTTCCACCTACTCCATAACACCAACGACTCCCCCCCTAAAATAAGGGTGACTCAACTAGACGTCATGTTCAACACGTGTACTACGGATTTGTTACAGAAAGAATGCCTGGGGGTAGACACATGATGACAGATATAAAAGCAGTAACACATAGGATAAATACTATAAACAAAGAACACGAAAAATGCACAAAAGTGAAAACAATAACACAAACAAAATCACAAACAAACTTATACACTCGTAATACCAAATAAAGCCGATACGACTCCAAAAATAGCTCGAATTCTGAAAACTTGTCACTAACTCCCCAGCAGAGTCGCCAGAGCTGTCACACCCCCCTTTTTTTTTACTCCCAAAGATTAAGTTTTAAGGGTCGAAAGGGTTTTAATTATTAATGTGACAAAAGATGAAAATTTATTTCGAAAAAAGAATTATTTTTAACAATCAAAACTCAGAGTCGCCACTTGGCATAAATCAGGTGTGCTAAGTCACCTATGGATATCCTTTTTCAACATAGTTTTGACTCTTTAATACTGGTTTGCAAACAGAGATTCCGGCTAAGAAATTCTGTTGACCGAGGGGAAGGTGTTAGACACCCCTCGATCCCGTGGTTTGACCACGGTCGCTTGGCAGAGCGTATCGGCTAAATTGACATTACAAATGCATAAACCACACAAAGCACGTAAAACAATCACTTAAGCAAACAAAACAAAATAATCCAAAATATAATGTCCAGTTCAATTATACAGTCCTAAAAAATGAAAAATGCGAAAATGCTAACCTATTCTATTCTAAACTAATCCTAAACTACTCCTATGCTTTACCCGACGTCTCGGGCCTTCATCACGGACGCCCTCTAGATACAAAATACTTCGGGGTATTCCCCGATAAATAAACACAAATACCTCGGGGCATTCCCCAGCCAAATAGCATATTTGAGTCAAATATGATAAAACAAAACCATTTCAGCACACATCTCAAACGTTCGATCAATCCACAATCCCTAGATTTACCTACCCGACCTACGTCTTGCTTATCCCTTCTCAACCTGAAACATGGCACTATCGGGCTCAACAATATCAATACATCAAAATTAATCAACATCCACTTTTCTCGATTTTTAATCCAAGCCCCCCAATTTCATTATCAGTCACACGCTAAATTCATTCATCGATTAACGATTCAATTTTTCTCTTCAAAAATCCAAAACCAACATCAACCATACACACAAAAAAGATTCAAACATGGCAAGCACACAGAGACATTCATATGCAAAAAAATAATCGAGATTCAAGATAAAGATAGAGAACGAGAGAAGAAATGGACCTCAAATTTCACTTTTATGAATGTTATCCTGTTGAAACAAAAGAGAATCCGCGCCGAAAACCTCGATAATGAACCAAACTCCAACCCGGTATTTGGGAAATTGTAACCCGAACCACTCGCAATAACCCAATTAAAACCAAACTGTATCTCAATCACTTGCTTTTCTTCGATTAACTTGAAAAGAGAAATAAGAGTTGTTCCGGAACCTCGGAGAATACCAACGAGATCTCAACTCTCCAAATCAGTCGAGAGACAACCCAGAAATGCGATAACCCAAACAAAAATCAGAATTTCCAAAAAAGAAATCGTAGAAACCAACCGAAGCTTCGACGAGCTTAGATGATGGCAAAATGATCAGATTCTAGGAATCTAGTGTGTTTCCGGCCAGATTCGTCCCAGGAAATCAATAAAAATACAGAGATTTGTGGAGTTTCAAAATCGTGATAGATCTTAAGCCCGCAGAACCTGAAAATGACCAAAACAACCCATTCTAACTCTCGATCGGACTCGTGTGTACAGTGTAGTGAAGCAAGAGTCGTGAATCAGTGCTGTGTGGAGAATTGTTTTTCTCTTTTCCATTGAGCTCTATGTCGTTCCATCTGCTCTCTCTCAATGATGATGAAGGAGCTCTATCTATCCGAGAGATCTGTGTCTTTTTCCGTGTAGTGGCATACCCATATGTATTGATGAGAAATGTGTGTTCAAATGGTTTTGTATTGTGTATGGATGAAGGTCGAGAAGAGAAGATGGATAATCAGAGTGTTGGTGTATTATCTGGGTCCCCATTTTTTTTCTGTGAGGTGTAGTGTATATCCCCACTTTTGATTTCCTTTTTTGTTGTAAATATGCCTATGGAATTGTGTGGTTGTGGGGTAGGGTATGATGTGTTTTATTTTGATTGGGTAGGTTGTTAGGATAAGATAAAATTAGTTAGGGGATTGTTATTTTTGTCCTTTTGTGGAGGGATTATCACACGGGTGAGGGTACACGGTAGGATAAGGTAAAAATGGGTAAAACGATATCGGGGAGGGACGAAATTAGGTATCTACAATATATATATATATATATATATATATATATATATATATAGTACAGTATATATATAGTTATATACTAATTTATATAACATATACACATGTATACATTAACTATACACATCTATAGAAGATATATACACAAATATATGCGACATTCAATAAATATGTACTACATTAAGTAAAACATATACTACAATATATATATATATATATATATATATAAATATATACTAATTTATATAACATATACACATGTATACGTTAAATATATACATCTATAGAAGATATACACAAATATACGCACCATTCAATATATATGTACTACTTTAAGTAAAATATATACTACAATATATATGTATACTACAATATATATATATATATATATATATATATATATATATATATATATATACTAATTTATAAAACATATACACATGTATATGTTAAATATACACGTCCATAGAAGATATATACACAAATATACGCACCATTCAATATATATATACTACATTAAGCAAAACATATGCTACAATATATATATATATATATATATATACCACAATATATATATAGTTATATACTAATTTATAAAACATATACACATGTATACGTTAAATATATACGTCTATAGAAGATATATACACATATATAGGCACTATTCAATATATATGTACTACTTTAAATAAAATATACTACAAT
>NC_061113.1:251008529-251008885 GCF_002878395.1 Capsicum annuum
ACGAAAAATAACAAATTGTATTTGTATTTAAGTAAAATGTTGCTATATAAATACATATACAAATATATATGTATTACTCATAAATACATATGCACAACTGAAAAATACATATTCTTCTATTACTATGAAGTGGGTAAAATATTGCTACTTTTGCTATAAGTTGTAATTTTGAAAAAGTGTTGCTATTTATTGTAATTATAGTCTTAAGGATACTAGTTTTTTGTAATTTTTCCATAATTTTTTTGTCTAATTATTACAATTATAACTACCATAAATATAATATATTGTATTGTAGTTATTTTATCACATCCCCCCCCTCCCTCCCAGCCTTCCCCTTCCCTCAAATTGGAGCATGA
>NC_061113.1:251011885-251042142 GCF_002878395.1 Capsicum annuum
TATATATATATATATATATATATTTATATATATAGTTATATACTAATTTATAAAACACATACACATGTATACGTTAAATATATACGTCTATAGAAGATATATACACATGGATACGCACTATTCAATATATATGTACTACTTTAAATAAAATATACTACTATATATCTATATACTACAATATATATATATATATATATGTATATATATAGTTATATACTAATTTATAAAACATATACACATGTATACGTTAAATATATACATCTATAGAAGATATATAAAGATAAATACGCGTCATTCAATATATATGTATTACTTTAAATAAAATATACTACAATATTTACACACACTATATATATAGTTATATACTAATTTATAAAATATATACACACGTATACGTTAAATATATACTATTTTAGAAGATATATACACACATATACGTACCATTCAATGTATGTACTACTTTAAATAAAATATACTACAATATATATATACACTACAATATATACATACACTATATATATAGTTATATACTAATTTATAAAACATATACACATGTATACGTTAAATATATATGTGTATATATTTTATATACACATATATATATATAATTATATATAAATATAAATCAATATATAACTATATATATAGTTATATATTAATTTATCAAACATATACACATATATATGTTAAATATATACGTCTATAGAAGATATATATACACATATATAAATTAATAGTACTTGATGGTAAATTAATAATATATTAAAACTAAGTTATAATTAAATTCATTTTTAAAAAAAAAAAAACTTAATTGGGTCGGACCGATTATCCCTTGACCGGGCTTGGTCCGGACCGGATTAACCGGGCTTAACCAAAAAAATAAATTCACCCGAGACCCAGTACCCTAAAGCTCTTGGACTTATCGGGCCGGATCAAACCGAGTTGATTTCATTAAATGGGCTGGTTCGATCAACCCGACCCATTTGACAGGCTTAGTTGACACACGTTTTTCTCGCTAATTACCTTTTGATCAAATCTATATTTAGGCCCATTTATTATCCAGGGATAAAATAGTAATTCACTTTCTCCACATATATGCTATAAATAACCCCCACAGCAGCTAAACTCTCCCATCAGTTAATTAAAAAAGCAAAGGCCAAAAAAAAAAAAAAGACGTCTGACAGTTAATCAATGGCAGCGATTCAGTCTTGCATTTTCAGTTATCAGCTATAGATTCCTATAGTAATTTTGTATGTGCGAATATTTTTATGGTTGTATGTGCATACATACTAGATCTGACTAACTGTTCATCTTCGTTTTTTACGGCTCATCTTTTTTTCAGCAGAGTCTTTCAGTTGTACGTTTCGGTTCAGTTCCGGTTATCTCCAACGTAGATATAAATCGTCACTCCCGAAGTCGATGGACTTAGCTGCTTGTGGTTATGCGGAAAAAATTGGTAATTATAGAGGTTCGATCTATGTGATACAATTGATTTTTTACTTTAAATATTTTTTGTGTGTTTGTTTTTGGGATGGTTGAGAATTCTGGAGGCAGCGGTTGATCGATCTGTTCCCTGCAAAGCTATAAACAAAATATAGCAAGCAGGAATCGATCGATAAACCTCTGCATCCGGCGCGCTTATATCAACCTAACATTGTGATATTTGTTTTTCTCTTTTTTCCTGAATTGCAATGTTAGCGTGTCGATCTAGTTGTCTCTTTTTGCTACCTTGTATTCTGTTCGAGGTTTCGATTACTTTGAATTTGTGTTGAGTAAGATCTATTTTAGAGTAAAAAAAATTTATACGAATTTTTTTTGAGGTCTGATTAATTTGGGTTTGCATGCCTGGATAGCTAGGAAAAATGTTCTATATCTGAAATTTTGAGTTGTCAATTAATTTGAATTTGCATTGCTTAAGGTCACTCGGAAAAAAAAAATATTATCTGAATTTTTTGAGGTCTCAATTAATTTCGATTTGCATGGCTTAAGATCCCTTTAAGGAAATTTTTTTTATGATATTTTAGGGTTGATTTCATGGATGTAGTGTACCTCAAAAAGTTTTTTCTTTTTATTGAAAAAATTGAAACTAAAATATTTTAGGTGGTTTACTAGTACTCTTGTTTTGATTTTTTCCTAATTTCTTGTCATCTTGTTGAATGGTTTTAGCTACTTGTTTTTTTTTTGTTTGGTTGGAGTTCTGTGTGCTGTGGTTGTTTTAGATGAGGGCAAATCTTCATTTAAAAACAGGATGTATTTTGCCCTACTTTAGTTTGGTTATCTCCGATTAAAAACGCAATTTTCTTTTAATCACTCTATTGTCTCTATTAATTTTCATATCATTGTAAATCCTATCATTATCATGGAGTTTCTCTTTGTATATGTACCTAGATTATTAACTGCTATTCCCTCAGCCTTATTTCAAGTGACACAACTGCCATTTGAAGATTTTCTTTCTTAAAAAAAGTTCATTTTTTCACGTGTGTTTTAAATATTTTAATTTGTTAGTTATGATATCATTTTTATTTAATTTCAAAATATTTCAAATTTTTTATTTTAAAGTTGAAAAAATATTTATATTGAAATTCATATAGAAAATTAGATAATTAATGGTATCAGAAATAGGTGTGTGGAGCCTAAAGGACCATTGTTTTCGTTGAAATTTCCGAAGGAGCAGGGAATCAAAAAATTCTGAAGGGGCAAAAGCATGAGCAATCTCACGCTTTACCTCACTCATTTAACGAACGTCAGTTAAAATGGAAAATGATAAGCAAGTGACTTGCCATGCCTTGCAAAGCAGCACAGTTACACTTTGTTTGTCCATTTTTGCAGCCAAACTGTTGTGTAAGTCTGATAATTTGTAAGAGGCCATAAATTTCTTTGCTTTCTCTAGGCATTAAATATGAAGTTGTGAATAAATGGTGATGACAAGGCACGAACAACACTACGCCTTGTAAGGTATAAAAGCCCACTGACATTTGTATGCAACCTTTAATTTTAAAAAGAAATGCCTAGGCGGGACAACTTTTACACCTTGCAGGGTGTGGTGATGTCACTGCTTTGTCAGCACCAATTGTTCAGGACAATTTTCTTATTCTAACGCCTAGGAAAAGCAAGATAATTTATTCAATCTTACCTTTTTTACACATTGTTAGCCTTATACATCAGTTCTGGTGCAAAAATGAAATAAGCAAGGCTTCGGTGTATGTCCACCTTGTAAGGCAGGGCAGGTCACTTATCTTACTATTCTTCATTTGACTAATGTATCTTAAATGATTAAGGTATTCTTCATTTGACTAATGTATCTTAAATGATTAAGGTATGGAGTGAGGCAGCTCGCATTTGCTCCTTCAATTTTTTTTTTCTTGCCTCATCAAAATATTTAATAAAAAAAAGATTGTCCTTTATATTCTAGACTCTCAGGAATAGGGTGGTACCACCTTGGCTCCTACATTGTTTGTGTAGTGTAGTTTATCTTTTTTGGAAACGATACTGTTTGTACTTTTTTGGGGTTCTGATTATACTGTTACATTTTTAGCTTCTTGATGCATAAATTATACTCCCTTTTCATAATAAATGAATTATTGAATTTTGACATACATATTAAGGAAAAATCATTAAAGACATAAATTTAACATAATTTTTTATTTTTACCCCAAAAAAAGGAAAAAATTGACCTTGTAATACCTTTTCAAAAGTTAATTGGTTGTCAAATTATAAGGACAAATTTGAAAAAAAATTCAATGATTCACTTATTTTGAAACATCAATAAATATCTCAACAATTCACTTATTCCGAAACAGAGGGAGTAATGATTTTAAATTATGTTGCGGACTTTTTAAAATTGATATTCGGATTTTATTGGTTCTTAAAAATATATTATTTTTGAAGAATTTGACACACATGCAGTATAATTGAAGAGTCTGAGCAACATAATTTTAAGAGAAACTTGTAATATATAGAACATATCCGTTTTTTCAAATTTCTATTTAGATTTGTTACTTGTCCTATTTATTTGTTGACGATCCAAATTTATTTAACTAATAAATACTCTTCATTAGGGTTAATATATTTTTATTTTAGGAATAAAATACTCTCAACTTTAGCATTGGAAGAGATCTTCATTTCCAAAAAATACTCCTTGTTGATAAGATCTCTTACGAAAGTTGAGAGAATATTTGTTTTCCTAGAATATATATATTAATCAAGGTTAAACTTATTAGTTAAATAAACGAAGTTGAAAATTTCATTGGCCAGTAGACCTCTCAGCATTCGAATAACACGAAGTAATCTTACACTCGTGACGTTCCAGCTCACTTCCTTTTTAGTTGATGAACTAGCCTCTCAAGTTTCCTCACAATATCGATCAAACTCACCATGTCCCAAATCACTTCTATCATCTCTGGAACATGCATTAAAAAAACCTTAAATCACTAAAGAAGTTCTATTCATCAAGAACTTTAAGATTTTGTTATTGCATGTTCTAGAGATGGCAGATTCGGAGAAATTGAGGGGCTTGTTCATCAACTACCGTGGGAGCGAGCTAGACACCACTAGAGGAAGGTTGCTTCGTGAGATTTGAAGATTGAGGAGCCCACTGCCCATTTTCGGTTAATAATAATAATACTTAATAATTAGGTATGTTTTTTCATCATACATATTTTGTTTTATTTTTATTGAATCTAATTAAGGTAGTAAATATTTTGTATTTATGAATGAAAAATTATGCATTTGATTGACTTGAGTTTATTCTTTTTTATTTTTATTCTGTCATTTTTTTTTCTTAAGAGGTAGTGAAATAAATCAATCACAAAAAATATAATAGATGAGTTGGTTAATACTAGGAATCACTCGTACATTTCCTGTGGTTTTGGGTTCGATGTGCTTTTCCAACTATGTATACATGTATTGGTTAGTTATCTACATTTAATATAAGAATCAATTCCTCAGCACAACTATTTGAGTCGGGCGGCTGTATCTCTAAAGAAAAAAAAAAAAATAGTCCGCCTAAATTTGAGGGATCTCATTTTTTACGATAATATATTATAACTTTTTTAAGAAAAAATTTAAATATTATTTATAGTATAAATCTTTTTTATATACTATAAAGAAAGAATTATTAGAAGAAGTTTATATATAGAATATTATGTCTCAAGAAAGATTAAGTGTATTAATTATATTATTACTTAAAATAGTATAATTAGAAAAAATTGATGATAGAACTTTTAAAATAGAGTTTATTAAAAAAAAAAAAATTTCTTAAAAATTTAAGGCCTCTGTTTAATTTTCGCCTTGAATCTTTAAGACTTTGTTTGATTTTCGTCTTAGACAACAAATATGCTTGAACAGTCCAAAGTTGTTACTAGTTGTGGGGGTTTCTTTTGTTTTCCTAACAGAAAAGTTTACCGAAACATTTTATCATGGGTGAAACTCATATGACAAGGTGTATGAGCTATTACGTTTTGAATATAAAATATATGGGTCCCACCTGTTACCCCTTCTCACTCCTTATAGTTATTTCTCTCTCGCTCTTTTTAACTAATCAACCTTTTCTCCTTATTTTTTCTCTTTTTTTTTTATTTAAATTTTTTGTAGTTTAACTTTTTTAAATTAATTTTGTTTGTGCACTCCTCGACTAATTTTATGAAATATTTATCACACTTCTTTTTTACGTACTTCAAAAAAGAGATTTCGTTTAAAGTCCAAAAGGATTTTATTATTTAAGTGACAAGGAATGAAAATTTGTTTCGGAAAAAAATTATTTATATATTTATTTTTAATTCAGAGTCGCCACTTAGCATAATCCGATGTGTCAAGTCACCTTCAAAAAATCCTTTTCGAAACCATTTGACTCTTAAACTAGTTTGCGAACAGAGATTCCGGCTAAGGAATTCTGTTGACCGAGGGGAAGGTGTTAGGCACCCCTCGATCCCGTGGTTCAACCACGGTCGCTTGGTAGAGTGTATCAACTATTTTGACATTACGAAATGTATAAACCACACCAAAGCACGCAAAATAATCAAACAAAACAAAACAAAACAATCCGAAAATATAAAGTCTAGTTCAATTATTACAACCCGAAATAAAAGGTACTGAAAGTAAACCTACGCTAATCCTAAACTAAGCTCCAATGCTTTACCCGATGCCTCGGGCCTTCACCACGAACGTCCTCCGGGTACATGATACCTCGGGGCATTCCCCGGTGAATAAATATATACAGATACTTCGGGGCATTCCCCGGCCAAATTATACAATTGAATTAAATGCAACAAAAAAACCAAAAAAAAAAACTATTCTAACACATATTTCAAACATGTCATCAATCCACCATGCCTAAATTTGCCTACCCGAAACTACCATTTGCATATCCAATTAGCGACCTAAAATCGTGACACTATCGAGTTCACCAACATTATTCATGTTTATTCCAAGTTGAATAAAGAGTAACAATAAAATCATTATTAACCCAAATTCATCATTTTATCAATATCGTAATTCCACCCCAATTTTCCTTTTATCAACCCATTAAAACATGATCAAATTCATTCCTCAAACCAATATAGCCGAATCACTAACGTCATGATCAACATCAATTAAATAAACCGATCAACTACGATAACTAAAGAGGCTCAAACACATTGTCAAAAATTAACCATCAAACTCAAACATGAACCATATAAATCAAGGACATCATCACAGATAAAATGAGAAAGATAGAGTTGAAGAATTTGGACCTTAATTTTATTTCAAGTCAGATCGTTCGACTGAAGTCGCTTCACGGACTCAATGAATCTCGACTCTACAACCCGTTAACCCTCGAATAGAATCAACTCGGCCAACGAAACAAAACCCCGATAAGTATCCAAAATTGAGACTGAGAAAAAGAAGAAAACCACAACCCCGAATGACGATTCAGTGGTCGGAACTGACACTAGCCGGTGGGATTTGACCAAAAAATAAGAGGCACGAGCTTAGAACGTGATTTCAGATCGTAATAGAACCGGTGGTACTGTTTTCCGTCAGGTTTCGTCGGAACAGTAGCCAGGCCATGGCTATTGACGTTGAGCCGTGATTCCGGTGGATCTCCGGCGATAACCCACCGGAGAAGATACCTCTTACCTCAATTTCGTTCTCGTCTCAGCTTTTCTCTCTCGATTTTCTCCAATCTCTCTCTCTCTCGCAGCTCCCTGTCGCTCTCTCGCAGCTCTCTATCACCCTCTCCCTCTGTTCTTGCTACTGCTTGTTGTGCATCAACATCAGTGTGCGCGTGTGCACTCTGTTTCTGAGAAAATCCCCCTTTTGTATATGATGATGGTGGTGTCCTGTGAAGAAGAAAATACGAATTCGAATTTTTCTGTGTAGATGTGAATTTTGTTTTTGTTTATGGAGAAGAAAAGAATCCTCCTTTTTTTTTTCGGTTTTCTTCCTCTTTTTGTAGTCTGTATTGTGTTAAGGAGTTCTTGATTTGAGAGAAAAAAAAATGTGGGGTGGGGTACGGGTAGGGTATGGGGTAGGGTAGGTGGGGTATGATATGGTTTATTTTGATTGGGTAGGTTTTTAAGATAAGATAGAATTAGTTAGGTAGGTTTTGTTAGAGATTTTGTTATTTTTTTTTTTTTTTTTGTATTTTGTGAGGGTATAATAACATGGGTGAGGGTACACGGTAGGATAAAAATAAAAAATGGGTAAACACGACATCGGGGAGGGACGAAATTAGGTGTCTACAATATTGAAAAGAAATTATCTAGTAGTTAGCTCCATTAAAAATTAAATTTGAGACCACATGATACTCAACTCACTTCATTGAAATCATTAGGCGATACCCTTAGGTGCGATTATTTTTATATTTTTTTGTCTCACTATTGATTTTTTTTATCTTTTTCAAAATCTAAAAATCCCAATATATATATATATATATGGTCGAAAAAAACTCCAACTCCAACTCCAATTTTTTACTCTCATGTCCAAATGCATACTTAATATCAATTATTTATTAATTGTGCATGCTAATTAATTATAAAATACTTAATTGAAAAATAACAATGGAATAAATTATCGGATAAATTATGATTTTAACTTGTGCAAAAGATAAGAAAAATAACTTTATGAATGTTTACTATTGATCAAATATAGCTTAATAAATTAAAAAACAAAATTTTTATTTTCATTCTTATCTTTCATCGTCAATGACCTTAATTAATTAATTACAAAAAATATAAATTACTATTTCCTCGATTTCATATAAGTTGATTTTATCAAAAATAATTATCTCATATTAGTAATCTATCTTACTAATTAAGAGAACATTAATTCAATTTTTTCTGTATTACTCTTGCAATTTTATTTTATTTTTGAAAGTGTTAACACTTATTTGTAAAGTTTTTAATTATTTTTTTTTTAAGGAGTGAATTAATAAAATGACCTTATTTATGATTTTTAACATGTGTTTAAGAAATCAACTATGAATTCGAGGGAGTAGTAATTTATATTTTCGTAATTAATTAATAAGTTTTTGAAAAAAGATAAGGATAAAAATAAATAAATTAATTTTTAATTTATTAATTTATATTTGATCAAGAGTAAACATTCATAATGTTAACTATCCTATATTTTGCACATGTTAGCACCATAATTTGTCAGATAGTTTTATTTCATTGTTGTTTTTTAATTAAATATTTTATAATTAATTAGTATGCACAATTAATGAATTATTGATATCAAGTATGCATTTGGTCATGAAAGTCTAAATAATTGGAGTTAGAATTGTGTTCGACCATATTGTTTTTATGAAATTTTTTGATTTTGAAAAAGATTAAAAAAATAATAGTGAGATGAAAAAACATAAATACAATTGCACCCAAGGGGTGTCGCCTAGTTGTTCAACGAAATAGATTGAACACCATACAATCTCAAATTCAATTTCTAACTAATTAGTCGAGGTGTGTACAAATAAAATTGATTTTAAAAAGTTAAAACTACAAAAGAATTAAATAAAAGTGAGAAGAAAATGTTGATTAGTTAAAAGGAGGAAAGAGAGAAATAACTACAAGATTTGAGAAGGGATAACAGGTGGAACCCACATATTTTTATATTCAAAAAGTAATGTCTCACACATCATGTCATATATGAGCTTCATCCATGATAAAATTTTTCAAGTTTACCTAAGTATTGAATGTGGGCAACATGTGCTTGTGAAAGTAAAGATGAAACTAGTTGAAATGCCAAATCGTCAGACAATCTTTACAAAGTGAAATGAACTCATAGGAATTTAGTACGAGTATCATATTCTTCTTGCAAAGCTATATAGAAACCTAGCCAACAAGGTTGGAGCAATCAAAAATAACTTTATTTGACTGTAACTGAATAGTACTATCACTTAAAAGGAAAAGAGTATACTTTCAAAAAATGGAACTTATTACTTGTTATATTATTGTCATTATTCTTCTTTCCAAGTAAAAAAAGGTCAAAAATACTTCTTTACCTTAATTTATTAGGTAAGTTCGCCCTAGTTATATTATAGAGCTAGATAGGCCAAACACAATGATAACTTCCTAAATTTGTCACAAACTTACCGTTTTAACGGTAGAACTAAATACACTAGCCATTGATTATTTTAAACACTCAAAATAGTGTCCTCTGCTATGTCATTTGACTTCTTTTTACAATTAGTTAATATTTTAAAATGCGTGTAATACACATGAAGATGACATATTATAACGATCAATTTAAAAAAAAAAAAGACATGTGGAATTTTTTATGTAAAATAATATTTAACATTAAATTATAATTTAAAAAAAGCAAACTAATTATATCAATCGTGGAGAATCGTATCATATGATAATGATAACATATGCCTTTACATTATTGAATAATCAACTGATGTTTTCAAATTGTTTTAGATTATGTTGGCGAAATCTCAATATCTATGTTGATTTGCAAACAGAGGTAAGAATGAGAACGAGATGATTGCTATAATCTCAGAATTTCGTATGATTTGACCTGATCAATTATGAACGCATCAACATGTGCTCTTCAGTTTGAATTTACAAAGTCTAAAGATTAGTCATGGTGATAACAGATTAACAACAAATGACTCAAATATACTTTCAACTTTTTTGTTAAAATTAGATTTAACATAAAAATTCTGATGTAATTCTGATTGCAATATATAAAATTAACGGTTATGAATTATAGTATCATTATTATTGAATCCGTACTAACTTGGGCTTCTCCATCTAGTGAAGAAAGACTCGTTCAAAGTCAACCATAATAGCTTCATCTATATGTTGTTACGTAACTACACAATGAATTCAGATACATTAATTATTAGAGTATACTATTATAATTTTCCTTTTGGCATGATACTATGATATGGTGTCATTATTGCAATGTAATTTAATATCTAAAAAGTAATTATATATTTTTGATCAAACATAGAAAATATGTAGTTGTAATATTCAAATATAATTAACTAAAAATATGTCAATTTAGCTTTGCATTTTCACTAAAGAGTAGTTAATTTATCTTTGCATAAATTCCTGAGCTCTAGCATCTCAGAAAAGCAAACTTTAATTAATTGAAGGTAAAATAGTCTGTTGAAGCGTTGTATTTGTATGACAACTTGATGTTTAAAATTTCTTTCACCATTGATCGAACTAATTTGATATTAGTATAACTAAGTTGGACATAGCGTGTGATTATATCCGTTCAGAGTAAGTGAACATCAAATTAATATTAAAATAATAATCCCTCAATTTCATAATAGATAAATTATTGAGGTAATGTACACCTATATATTAAGAAAAGAAAATTAAAACGTAAATAATTCTTTACTTTTCACTTTTTTCTTTTTTAATTACATTGTCAAATTACTCTTAAACATTCAACCTATTTTCAAGAAAATGATTCAAACTAATAAGTAAACAAGATCAACTAAGCTTTTTGAATACGTCATATGGGAAATTCAAGTGAATGACAAAAATGAAAGAAAATTCAACATTATTCTTGAAGATTGATTAATTAATTAATTTTAATATGTAAAAATATCTCAAAACATAACCTATTATAAAATAAAAGGAGTATTAAAAAAGGATGTTATTCAATAAAACAAAAGATGAGAGGAGAGGGAGGAGGAGGATCTAATGAAGAAGAAGATGAGAGGCGAGGGAGGAGGGGGGAGGGTTAGTTGACTTGATTATTTTTTAAAATAATTAATTTTTACGTGACCTTAAAAAATGATATGAACTCTATATGTAAGTGATTGTATAACACCAACACTGAGTATTCATATAAGAAATTTAAAATATTATGTTTTGTTGAGTTTAAACTTTAAATATTTCGTTAATAAAAGAGTGAGTATAAAAGTTCAAAATACAAATTCGTATAAGTATAAGGATCTAATAGATTAATCTGTCATTAATTAATTTACATATTTTCATTAATAGATGTTTATTCAATATCATGGACAAATAACAAGCTTTGCACATGCATGTTTTCATAAATATATTAGTTTGACCACTTTAATAATTAGCAAACTAGATAAACGTAAATACATGTAAAAAATAACAAGGAGTCATGTGTATATTTTCGGGACTGTTATTTGGGAGTCAAACTAAATATATATTCTCTCCTTTTATTTTTACTTGTCATGTTATTTCACCCGATGAAAGTCAATTTAACTAAACTTAAGAGCTAAATTAAGTTAGATTAATTCAAATATTTCTATTATATATATGAAAATTATTCAAAAAATACTATAGTTGTAATCCTTCCCACATTAATAAAAAAAATACATCTGAAAGTATTAGTCAAAATTTAGACAATTTGTTTTAGATTGTGATAAGTAAAAGAAAAACCGGATAATATGTCAAGTCATCAATCTAGTCAAACTAGTAATGAATATTTTCATTCAAGACTCAAAATGGGAAGAAAATAAAGAAATTACCAATTTAATGTAGATGAAATCTACTGTACCTCAAAATTCTTATATTTCTACTCACAAATCACATTATTCTTTTCTTATTTGTAAAAGGAGAAATAATATATAAAAGAAGCCATAAACTCTCAAAACATCAAAGCTAAATAGTTTAATTTCTTCCTATCATGGATTATTCACAAATCAAGATTATATTATTGTTATGCATTTTCTTCTTCTTTTGCTTTCCACAAGCAAAAGAATTAAATCATCACTTTAAAAAATAACTGTTCAAGTATACGACAGTCTCCCAAATAACAGTCCTAAACTAAGGGTCCACTGTTATTTGGAGATATAGAACTTCACGAACTTTCTTTCGGTCAAGATCTAACTTGATCATTTAAATTTAATCTATGGCTTTGGACTAGAATTGTTTTCGTTTGTCATTTCTGGTCATAAGAAAAAAGCTTTCATAGTATTCAATGCTTTGGATGGTTGCATTATAGGATCACCAATTACTAATACAAATTTTTGTAGATGGACTCCACAAGAGGATGGTATGTTGATTGGTGAGGGATAAGAGTTTATGATATCATAATAATACTTCTTTGTTGAAAATGTTTTATTTTTTTAAAAAATAATAATTGTTATAAAACAAGAAAGAATAAAGAAGAAGTGTAGAGAGAATAGAGAGAGTAATTGTTATTTCTTAATTGTTATTTCTTCTCTTGAGGGATGATTTACAATGAAGGAAGCCCTTCTATTTATAGGGGGAATTTACCCTAGTTTCATACTAAAAGACAAATATATCAAATCTTGATAGACATCAAATAGATCTTGATAGATATTCACTATAATTGATATATATCATAACACTCCCCCTTGAATGTCTAACAATACGTATATAGGCTGCCTCATTAAAAACCTTACAAGAAAAACCCAGTGGGACAAAACCTCGTAAGGAAAAAAGAGTACAGCGCGTATTAGCTCCCCCTAATAAGAACAACCTTGAACCTTTGCATTCCGATCTTGTGCACCATCTTCTTGAAAGTTGCAGTTGGAAGAGACTTGGTGAATAAATCAGTCGCATTGTCACTTGAACGAATCTGTTGTACGTCAATATCACCATTCTTTTGGAGCCCATGTGTATAGAAGAGTTTTGGCAAAATGTGCTTTGTTCTATCTCCTTTTATGAATCCACCTTTCAGTTGTGCTATGCATACTGCATTACCTTCATATAAAATTGTGGGTACTTTGTCACATTTCAAGACACATTTTCTCGAATGAGATGTACTATGGACCTTAACCACACACACTCTCAGCTTGCTTCATGAATAGCTATAATCTCAACGTGATTCGATGAAGTGGCTACGATAGACTGCTTTATTGATCTCCAAGATATGACTGTAACCCCATATATGAATACATAGACTGTTTGAGATCGAACTTTATGCGGGTCGGATAAGTATCCAGCATCAACATAACCAACAAGATCGGAATTGCAATCTTTAGAATAAAATAAGCCCATATCGGTAGTCCCCTTTAGATACCGTAATATGTGTTTGATCCCATTCCAATGTCTCCTAGTAGGAGCAGAACTATACCTTGCTAGAAAATTTATTGAAAAGGCAATATCAGGCCTTGTAGTATTTACAAGATACATTAGTGCACCAATTGCACTAAGATACGGTATTTCAGGACCAAGGAATTCCTCATTCTTTTCTTGAGGTCGAAATGGATCCTTATTCACATCAAGTGATCTAACAACCATCGGAGTACTTAATGGATGTGCTCCACCCATATAGAATCATTTCAACACCTTTTCTATGTAGGCAGATTGATGGACAAAGATACTGTTTGTCAAATGCTCAATTTGCAAACCAAGGCATAACTTTGTCTTTTCGAGATCTTTCATCTCAAACTCTTTCTTTAGTTAATCAATTGTCTTTTGAAGCTCTATTAGCATTCCAATAGGATTTATGTCATCGACATAGACAGCAAGTATAACAAACTCCGACATTGTTTTCTTTACGAAAACACATGGGCAAATTTCATCATTCGTATAACCTTCTTTAGATAAATATTCACTAAGACGGTTATACCACATGCGTCCAGCTTGCTTCAAACCATACAATGATCTTTGCAATCTAATGGAATACATTTCCCGAGGCTTTGAACTATATGCATTCAGCATTTTAAATCCTTCGAGAATTTTTATGTATATCTCATTATCAAGTGATCCATATAGATAGCCTGTTACCACATCCATCAAATGCATTTCAAGTCTCTCATGGATAGTGAAACTAATAAGATAATGCAATGTTATTGCATTCATAACTGGTGAATATGTCTCATCATAATCGACACCAGGCCGTTGTGAAAATCCTTGTGCAACAAGGCATGCTTTATATCTTTGTATTTTATTTTTTTCATTTCTTTTTCGCACAAAGACCCATTTATAGACAACAGGCTTAACACCATTAGGTGTTTGAGCTATGGGTCCAAAAACTTCATATTTGGCGAGCGAATTCAATTCAGATTGAATTGCTTCTTGCCATTTTGACCAGTCATTTCTTTGTCGACATTCTGTAACAGATCAAGGTTCAAGATCCTCGCTATTTTGCATGATTTTCGTTGCAACATTATATGCAAAGACATGATCCACTACTATTTCAGATCGATTCAGATTAGTTTCAAGATCACTTGAATTTATGGATAGTTCCTCATTTTCTTGAGTCTCAGACTCATTGATTCCTTCAGGAATATCAACATTGCTCAAATCTTGAACTTCCGTATGTGGATCTTTCGTAGTGTCATCTTGACCATTTATTTTTCTTTTTCTACGATTTCGATCCTTAGAACCTAATGGTCTGCCACGCTTCAAGCGTGCTTTAGATTCATTAGCTATGACACTAGTGGATGGTCCTTTAGGGACATCAATTCGAATTGGGACATTCTCTGCAGGAATATGTGATTTAGTGATCCTTTTCAAATTTGTAAATGCATCTGGCATTTGATTTGCAACTCTCTGCAGATGAATAATCTTTTGTACTTCTTGCTCACAAATAGAAGCACGTGGATCAAGATGAGATAGTGATGAATTTTTCCACAAAATTTCTCTTTTGATGTCACTATCTTCTCCCCCTAATTTTGAGAAAAGTATCTCATCAAACCGACAATCTGCAAATCGAGCAGTGAACATATCTCCCGTTAATAGTTCAAGATAGCGAATAATGGAGGGTGATTCAAACCCAACACAAATTCCTAACCTTCTTTGGGGGCCCATCTTGGTGCGGTTTGGTAGTGTTATCGGCACATAAACACCGCACCCAAAAATTCTCAGATGAGATATATTAGGCTCTTGACCCAGAACCAATTGCAACGGAAAAAATTTATGATAATTTATTGGTCTAAGACAAATAAGTGTTGCAGCATGCAAAATTGCATGACCCCACACAGAAGTGGGCAACTTAGTTTTCATTAGTAATGGTCTTGCTATCAACTGCAGACATTTAATTAATGACTCAGTAAGGTCATTTTGAGTGTGAACATGGGGTACAGGATGTTCCACTCTTATCCCGATCGATAAGCAATAGTCATTAGATGTTTGGGATTAAAATTCTGCAGCATTATCAAGGCGAATAGATTTGATTTGATTAACAGGAAATTATGTTTGTAATCGTATTATTTGTGCCAATGATTTTGCAAATGCCAAGTTGCGAGATGACAAAAGGCACACATGAGACCATCTAGAAGAAATATCTATTAAGACCATGAAGTATCTAAACGACTCATTTGGTGGGTGAATTGGTCCAAAAATATCCCCTTGTATGCGTTCCTGTAGACACGTAATTTTGTCCCCCCTCAAAAGTTCGATTTTATTTCTACCTTGTCATATCATGTACCCTCACCCACATGATTACATCCCACCAAAAATACAAAAATAAATCTCAACAAAATCCCTAACAAACTTTTATTCTTTTAACACCCTAACAACCCTCTCCAATAAAAAAATGACAAATCACCACCTCACCACCCCATACCCCACCTCCCTACCCCTACCTAACCCTACCCCATGTCACCCTCCCCCCCCTTTTTTTTTCTTGTCCAAGAAAAAAGGACTCAAAAGAGGATTTTTTGGCAAGGATCAGGAAACCAAAAAAGGGAGAAGATTGAAATTTACTTTTCTTCTTCAAAGATACATCTACACGGAGGCCATTTTTATTCCCTTTTGCTTCTTCTTCATCATCTTTCAGGCAGACCATCAAAAGTCCATCATCACTCCCACAAGGACCACTCACCTCACGATTCACACAACACACACAGACCTCACTACTCAGTAACACGCTCGCATCTCCTACGATTTTGACACACGCGCAGATGGAGAAGATAGAGAGGGAAAGATCGAGTGAGTTGGCCTGAGAGAAGACAGATCGAGGGACCAAGAAGCTTGAGTGAGAGAGAGAGATCACGATTGAGAGAAAAACGGCGAGGAGAGGTCCGTTCCGACGACCATATCTCACCGAAGCTCCGACACCAAGAACAGTGAGATCGGATCGATAGAGACTTGAGCGTAAGAGAGTGACAGAAACCTGAGAGAGAGAGAGAGATTAAAAAAAATTGAGAGAGAAAGCTGAGACGAGAACGTAGTCGAGGTAAGAGGTATTTTTCCGGTGGGTTATCACCGGAGATCCACCGGAATCACTGGTCAAACGTTAATAGCCATGGCCTGGCTACTGTTCCGATGAAACCTGATGGAAAATAGTACCACCGACTCTATTACGATCTGAAATCACGTTCTAAGCTCGTGCCGTCTTGTTTTTCGATCAAATCCTACCTGCTAGCGTCAGTTTCGACCACTGAATTGTCATTCGGAGTTGTGGTTCTCTTCTTTTTCTTAGTCTTAATTTTGGATACTTATCGGGTTTTTATTTCGTGGCTGAGTTGATCCTATTCGATGGGCTAACGGGTTGTAGAGTCGAGATTCGTCGAGTCCGTGAGGCAGCTTCAGTCGAACGATCTGATTTGAAATAAAAATTAAGGTCCGAATTATTCAACTCTATATTTCTCATTTTATCTGTGGTGACGTCACTGATTTGTGTGATTCGTGTTTGAGTTTGATGGTTATTTTGTGATTGTGTGTTTGAGCTTCTTTAATTACTGTAGTTTGATTGGTTGATTTAATTGAGACTTATTTAATCGTGTTGGTTGATGTTGGTTTCGGACTTTAAAAGTGAATTGATAAATCGAAGCATGTTTTAATCATTGGTGGGGAATGAATTTGGGACGGGAATCGAAAAATTAAAAAAAAAGTGAATATTATGATACTTTGATACATTGTTGATGTCGAATGTGATATGTCGTCAAGCGGGTAGGCAAACAGTAAGCTCGGATAGGCAAGGTTAGAATTGGCGTAGTGTTGGAATGTGCGTGTGAATATCTCTTTCTAGATTATCATGTTTAATTCAGATGTATTTATTTAGCCGGGGATTGCCCCGAGATCACTTGTATTTATTCACCGGGGAATGCCCCGACGTATCATGTTGGCGGACAATGATCGTGATGAAGACCCGCGGCATCGGGTAAGGCATTGGAGCTTAGTCTAGATTTAGTTTAGACTAGAATTTATATTTTCGTATTTTTTTCGGACTGTATAATTGGACTGGACTTTACATTTTTGGACTGCTTTGTTTTGTTTATTGTTTGATTATTTTGTGTTCTTTTGTGTGGTTTATACATTTCATAATACCCAAAATAGTCGATACACTCTACCAAGCGACCGTGGTTGAACCACGGGATCGAGGGGTGCCTAACACCTTCCCCTCGGTCAACAGAATCCTTAGCCGAAATCTCTGTTCGCAAACCAGTTTAAGAGTCAAATGGTTTCGAAAAGGATTTTCCAAAGGTGACTTGGCACACCGGATTATGCCAAGTGGCGAGTCCGAATAAAAAAAATTTAAATAATCCTTTTCCGAAATAAATTTTCATTTCTTGTCACTTAAATAGTAAAGCCCTTTTGAACTTTAAAATATACACTTTTTGGAGTACGTGAAAAAGGGGGTGTGACAACTTCTGGCGACTCTGCTGGGGACTATGACAAGTTTTCAGAATTCAAGCTATTTTTGGAGTCGTATCGGCTTTGTTTGGCATTACGAGTGTATAAACATTGTTTGTGGTTTTTGTTTGTGTTATTTTCACTTTTTGTAATTTTTCGTGCTCTTTGTTTATATTATTTATCCTATGTATTACCCCTTTATATCTGACATCATGAGTCCACCCCCCGGCCTTCTTTCTGCAACAAGTCCGTAGTACACGTGTTGTACACAACCTCTAGTTTGAGTCACCCTTATTTTAGGGGGGGAGCCGTCGGTGTTATGGAGTAGGTGGAAAGCAAAGCAGCCACTATCGACCATACACTCCCCCGAACAGCCTTGTTAGTGAACGACAATGTAGGTCAGCCTTTAGGTCATGCTTATGTGCATCATGCGGAGACCTAGCGGACCCACATGGCCCTTTGTAGGAGACTCCCTTCTAAAGCATCTCTACGTGCTAACTGTTGCATTTTTAAGGGTAACGTGGTCATTTGACGGACTGATTTTTGAAAAAAAGAAAAAAAAATTGCTAGGAGTAAGGTGCATAGGCAAAAACAAAAATATATATATAAGAAGTAAGTCAAAAGGAATTAAAAAAAAAAGAGGAATGTCGTACTTTATTTTAGAATTCGTTATGACTTTTGTTTTTCACAATCCAAAAACTCTAAAAGATTTTTTTTTTACGTTTTGTAAAGTACCGTAAATTCAAAAAAAAAAAGAATTTTTGAGATAACGTCTTATGTGTTATTACAAGATGGATTTTTCCTCTAAGTCTAGAGTTCTAATGGTTGTCAAAGTGCCCAAAAAGTTAATCAAATGGTGGGAAATGTTTAACTATGTTGATCAGCAGGAACTGGTTAAGATATTAGGTGATCTTACGGAACTTCTGCATGTTACCCCTCGTCCATATTTAATAGAGGCTTTGTTGACCTTTTGGGATCCAAGTAATTTGGTGGTTAGGTTTGGGGAATGTGAAATGACTCCTACTTTGGCAGAAATATCCGGTTTGTTGCATTTGCCCTATATCGAGAAGGATATGATTCGAGCACGAAATCATACTGGCGTGAGATTTTTACAGTCTTGTGGTTTAAAAAGTAAGGGTATCCGTTTGGGTTGTTTAAGTGACTCGTGGGTTTCCCTAGATTTCTTGTTCGCTAGATTCGGGCCCTCGGAAGGTTTTGATTGCTTTTGGGATGAATTTCATGTGACTAAGGAGAAGTGGGAGAGAAAGCGTCTTGAAGTCTTCACCCTCGCTTTGTTAGGTACTTTAGTGTTTCCACTAGAAGAAAGACGTATTAATACCTTTTTGCAATCTGTGGTGATGGCCCTATTTCATAAGGATCAAAACGACAAGGGCATTAATCAAAAGGGTAGGTTCACTCTCATACCCATGATCTTAACAGAAATATATAAGGCTTTAACCGAAGTGAAGGGGGGAAGGAGATTTTTTGAGGGCAGTAACCTGATATTGCAGTTATGGATGATGGAGCATTTGCGTACACCTTCTTTAGTTAGACCAGACGTGTTAGATCATTGTATTCCCAATCGAGTGAAAGCCATGGATTCCAGGTTTCGTTTGGACAAATTCTCGCTACCCGTGGGAGTCAAGGCTTGGATTGAATTTCTTGAATAAAGAACCGGGGATAACATTTTGTAGACTTATCTGTGGCTTCGTCCGAAGATAATCTTGTTGGGTTGTCAGACGCAGTTCCCTTTAGTTATGTTAGGGCTCAATTGTACTAGACCATACAATCCTTCTAGGGTAATGCGCCAGTTGGGAAGGCTGCAGGACGTGCCACCAGCAGTTGATCTTCTGAAGAATGTTGAGTATTTCAAGGACCAAGCCTTAGGTGAGAGCAAGTACGGTTTTGGAAGCATGCAATAAAGCTAGGTGTAGACACACTCAAAGAAAGTCTGGATAATCCGGGGTACACTCAGGGATATGGGGTCTGGCTTCAATCTATCCCTCGGGGTATCAGTCAACCCTTACAAGCGCAGCTAAGAGGGGGAATACAGGAAGAATGCATAGTAGACGACCATCAGGATGAAAGTGTAAGGCCCAAAGTGGAAACACTGAGAGTTCAGTTAGCAGATTTGTTCAAGATGGTAGAAAGGTGTCAGAATAATCTTTCCAAGTGCACTCCTCATGAGGCAGAGATACAGGCGCAAAGCTTCTTCCCCGGTATCAGGGTATCTTTACAATATATGCTATAAAGCTTGAATGGGAGAAAGAGAACTTCAGAGGTAGGTCCATATCAGCTAGGGTCATTACGCAGAGCACCAGTTTGAAAGAGCACTTCTTATCTTTATTCAGTTTGAGTCTTTTATGTGTCTGTCATTGTAGGGTGGTGTCGCTTTTAAGTCGAAGTCAAGTTTTTTTTGGGTATTAGAGTCTTTACTAGTAATTTCACCTGTGTCGTCTTAGGGGTCTATAATGATGTTTCGTATTTGTTGTTTAGTTTTAAAGTGGTCCCAAACTTTTGTACATTTTGTTGTTTTCTTTCTTCAAAATGTTTTGGTGTTACGTCTTTCCTTGGTTTGTTTATTTTCGTTTTTGCAAAAAAGGTGTGGGTAGTGTTTATGCACATGCTGCCCGAACTACGCAAGGTCTGATTCATGTACAACATGATACGTAGGCAACCTACTTTTGGTTCGATCTAATCATTTTGTTTTGTTGTTTTTCATTATTTTTCCTCTTTTAAAGAAAAACAAAATCCATAAAGAATGATAAAATAAAGGTAGATAACGAGAGAAAAAAAAAAGCAGAGATTGATACGGAAAAAAAGAAGAAGAAAAAAGAGAGAAAAGAGATGGATACGAAAAATAATAATAATAATAATAATAATAAATATAGATAAAAAATAGTGTAGACAAAAATCAGGATGATGTTAAAATGACCTCGCTACCCTCAAAAGTTGGTAGAAATGAGCATGAATTTAGGGCAATTTTACCAATGTGATTCCATGCTTGTTGTGTGCCCTAATCCTAACGGATGTCGTCTTTGATGAGCATGTTCTTTCAGATAACAGTGGTAGGTTTGCAGCACTCTAGCTAGTCACCCATACTGCAGCGGATCCAAAGCAAAGCTCGCCATGGCTAGCAGGGAGATTGAAAATTCGCTCGTTGACTCGGATCAGAATCACAGGGAAAAAAGTTCTGAACACCATGATGAGGTAGTAAGGCTCAGGCAACAATTGATAGATTTGCACCAGGCATGGGCCAGCGGAATGCCTCCTCCTCCACTCCCTGAAGGTTTTAGGAATGTCTCTAATTGCCCACCGCTCTCTCAGGCACAATTTTCTACTCCTACTGAGTCACCTGAGCACGCGCCAGGGTTCACTCCGCGACATTAATATCCTGGCGGTTCTGGTGTGCCCTTGGCAGCTCCCCAATCAAGACCCGCTGCTCAGCCAGCGCCACTAATCACATCGGTATTTGTGGCTCCGCCACCACATGAAACTCCCATATATGTTGCGTGTCCCACAATGAGGCTTCCTAGGTCTGCCAGTGAGCCAGTACTGAAGGTTCCAAATAGTCAGTATTATGCCCCGGAGCCTACTTTGCAATTGAATGAACCGTATGGGTATACTCAGCCGCCTGCATTTCCATTTGATACGGAGAAACCTGTCGCAACGGAGGAACAGGATATCATAGCTCGGAAATTGAAAAGTTTAGAACAGTCTATGAGGAATCTGCAAGGAATCGAAGATTATAGGAGTGTTTCTTATAAAGATCGTTGCATGTTCCCAGACATCAATCTTCCCCCCGGTTTTAAGATGCCTAAGTTCGAGAAGTATGTAGGACACGGTGATCCCGTGGCACACTTAAGACGTTATTGCAACCAGTTGAGGGCCGCAGGAGGAAATGAAGAATTGCTCATGGCCTTCTTTGGCGAGAGTCTTTCAGATCTGGCCTCAGAATGGTTTATCAATCGAGATATCGATAAATGGAACAGTTGGGATGATTTGGCTTCTAAATTTGTTCAGCATTTTCAGTATAACATCGACCTAATTTCGGACAAAAAATCCTTGGTCAACATGAAGAAGAAGAGCACTGAAGATTTTAGGGAATACGCGATAAGGTGGCGCGAACAGGCCTCCAGGGTAAAGCCTACAATGAAAGAAAGTAAGTTGATAGAAGTTTTCATTCAGGCACAGGATGAGACCTATTTTCAATATTTACTTTCGACAATGGGAAAGTCTTTTATGGAAGTCCTCAAAATGGGGGAGATGATAGAGAACGGAATTAAGACCGGCCGAATTGTGAGTTTTGCTGTATTAAAAGCTACCACACAAGCGATTCAAGGTGGATCTGGCAAATTTAGAGGTAAAAAGAAGAAAAAAGATGTAGCGACTGTCGTAGCTGGAACCCATTCCTATCCCAAAAGACCACCTTGCCCCTATCCCCAATCCCAAGTCTACGCCCAAGCTCTATATATTTCTCCCCACCATTACTACCCTCCACAAAACCCTTTATATTCCATTTCACCACCCCCGTACCCAGTATATAGCACGCAGCCATATGCCCAAACACCTTTTTACTTGCAATGGCGCGCGCAAGCTTCACAAAATCGCCCCTTCGCTCCACCAAATTACCAAAACCCCTCCCGACCTAGTTTTTAGCCTAGTCCCGAGTATAGGAAGGAGAAGGCAGTCAAAAATCAATTCACACCTCTTGGGGAGTCATATGCTAGCTTGTTTGATAGGTTGAGAAAGTTGAAGATGTTAAGCCCAATTCAAGAAAGGCTTTCAAATCCACCGCTGAGGAATCTCGATTATTCTTTAAGATTTGCGTACTGTTCTGATATACCAAGACATGATATCGATAAATACTGGTATTTAAAGAGAACTGTCCAAGATTTAATTGACACAAATCAGATGCTGGTCCAGGCCCCGGACGGTCCAAACATTAATCAGAATCCGCTGCCAACCCATGCTGAAGCCAATATGTTAGAATTGATATATGATGGGAAAGATTCTTCAAGGAGTTATAAGCCTATTGTCAAGATACAGACCATTGAGGAGAAATCGGTGAATGTAGCGGAGTCTTTGAAAGCAGTGTCATTGAACTGGAAAGAAATAAGAGAAGATAAAGCCCAAGAAAACACAAAGAAACCCCCGATAATAGTACAAGGCGCCAGAAGGTACGTTGATTCAAGTCAGGATAAACCTAAGTTGACGGTGGTGGGAGCTCTAAGTCAGCCCATCTTGACGGTGAAAGGAGCACTGGCAGCACCTATTGTCCTCAAACTGGTGACCCAACCTCCGATAGTTAATACGAATAGGATTCCCTGGAATTATGGGTGGACTGTGATGACCTATCACGGGAAAGAAGTTGTGGGAGATGTAGATAAGGAAAGGGGTTTGACTAGGTCAGGAAGATGCTTCGTGCCTGAAAGCTTAAGAAAGTCCAAGACAACGGTGAGTGGACCGTCGTCTATCAAAAAAGCTATCACTGAAGTGGAAGCCGAAGAATTTTTGGAAAAGATGAAGTTTCCAGAGTATTCAATATTAGACCAGTTGAAGAAAACCCCTGCTCAAATTTCCCTTTTATCTTTGCTGTTGCACGCCAAGGAGTATCGTGATGTTTTACTGAAGGTATTAAATGAAGCATATGTTCCAAGGGAGATTACAATCAACCAACTTGAGAAAATGGTCGGAAAAATCTTTGAGGTCAATCGGATTAGCTTTTCTGACGATGAATTGCCTGTTGAAGGTACAGAGCATAACCGGGGCCTTTACGTTACAGTGAAGTGTGAAGATTTCTATGTCACTAATATTATGATTGATAGAGGTTCAGGTGCAAATATTTGTCCTATTTCTACTTTGCAAAAGTTGAATATTGGTGTTGACAGGATCAGGCCCAACAATGTATGTGTTAGGGCTTTCGATGGTGCAAAATCAAATTCCATTGGCGAAATAGAACTAATGTTGACCATAGGGCCTGTTGAGTTCACCATAGAGTTTCAAGTATTGAATGTGGAATCCTCTTACAATCTGTTGTTGGGAAGGCCATGGATCCACAAGGCCAAGGCGGTTGCATCTACACTGCACCAAATGATTAAGTTTGAGCACGACAGGCAAGAAGTAGTTATTCATGGTGAAGGAGATTTGTCAGCCTACAAAGATTCTCCCTTGTCTCTTATTGAAGCAAATAACGTAGAGGAGACATTCGTCTATCAAATTTTTGATACAGTGTCAGTGATCGTATCCCTGAATGGCAGGCTATACTGAGACCGCAATTGTCTTCTGCTTCTATCATGATGGTGAGTGAACTTTGGAAATACGGATTTAAGCCAGGAAAGGGTTTGGGAGAGTCTCTGCACGGTATAGTTCATCCCATATGTCCGAGTGAGAACGTGGGCACGTTTGGTCTGGGATTTGAGCCTACGGCTGAAGATTTAAAGAAAGCCAAGGGAAGGAAAAAGGAAACATGGTCATTCCCTCGCCCAATACCACTACTCAGTGAATCATTTGTTAAGAGCAGTGTCACGAAGCATGTGGAATTTGAGGTTGAATTGGTTGATGACTTCCAGAACCTTTGTATTGAAGTTGATATGGTCGAAGCAGGAGAAGATACCAGTATGGCATGCAATTCATAGGTCCAGCTGTCCGGCTCAATAATTGGGAAGTCACTCCTCTCCCCGTCAGGAGGGAGTTTTGGTAGTTTATTTTGTTTTTCTTTCTGTTTATCCGAGTTATTTCAGGGTTGTAATTTGGATTTTAGTTTATTTATGTTATGTTGGTATCTATGTTTAAACCCTTCTATTCTGTTATTTAATGAAATGCAATGTCCCTTTTGTTTTGTGTCTAATATATTTTGTTTTTCCTTTTAACACAGTTCTCTTTATGCTGATTCTAATGATATGACATGCACGCAGAATTTTCAGCCAGATCTTAAAATCCAAACTAATCAAGATGTAATGAAGCAAGATGGGGAATATGATGAAAAAGAATCACTAGAAGAAATAAGCAAAGAGTTGGAACAATTTGAAGACAAACCGAATCCTAATTTGAATGAGACTGAGCCAATAAATCTAGGGGATCAAGAAGATGTTAGGGAAACTAAAATCAGTGTACATGTTTTGCCACAGCTAAAAGACGAAATGATTCAAGCATTAATTGATTATAAGGATGTTTTTGCATGGTCTTATGATGATATGCCTGGTTTAAGCACTGAATTAGTGGCTCACAAATTGCCAACTGATCCCGCGTTCCCTCCTGTCAAACAGAAGTTGAGGAAGTTTAAAACGGACGTAAGTATTAAAATTAAAGAGGAAATCATGAAACAACTTGAAGCCAAAGTAATTCGAGTGGCTCGCTATCCCATGTGGTTATCTAATCTTGTTCCCGTACCAAAGAAAGATGGCAAAATTCGAGTGTGTGTTAATTACTGTGATTTGAATAGAGCCAGTCCGAAAGATGATTTTCCACTGCCCAACATTCACATTTTGTTAGACAACTGTGCTAAACACGAGGTTGCCTCTTTTTTGGATTACTATGCCGGATATCACTAGATCATTATGGATGATGAAGACGCGGAGAAGACGTCTTTTATCACACCATGGGGAACTTATTGTTATCGAGTGATGCCGTTTGATTTGAAGAATGCTGGAGCAACATATATGAGAGCCATGACCACTATGTTTCATGATATGATGCATAAGGAGATTGAGGTCTACGTGGATGTTGTGATTATTAAGTCAAAAAGTCAGGCCGACCATGTTAAAGATTTAAGAAAGTTCTTTGAAAGGCTTCGCAGGTATAATATCAAACTCAACCCGGCAAAATATGTATTTGGAGTTTCATCTGGAAAGCTGTTGGGATTTCTAGTCAGCAGTCGGGGAATTGAATTGGATCCCTCGAAAATCAAGGCCATTCAGGATTTGCCCCCGTCCAAGAATAGAACGGAGGTGATGAGTTTGCTTGGTAGACTGAACTACATTAGCAGGTTTATTGCTCAACTCACAATCACTTGTGAGCCCATATTCAAGTTGCTAAAAAAGAGTGTTGCGGTAAAATGGACTAAAGAATGTCAGGAAGCGTTTGATTGAATCAAAAGATATTTGTCAAATCCGCCCGTGTTGGTACCCTCAGAGCCTGGTAGGCCTTTGATCTTATATTTATCAGTCATGGACAATTCTTTCGGTTGTGTCCTGGGTCAACATGATGTCACAGGCAAAAAAGAGCAGGGTATTTACTATCCTAGCAAGAAGTTCACCGCATATGAGGCCAGGTATACTCTTCTTTAAAGGACGTGTTGTGCCCTAACTTGGGTAGCACAGAAGTTGAAGCATTATCTCTCATCCTATACTACTTATCTCATCTCCTGCATGGATACTTTGAAGTATATCTTTCAAAAGCCTATGCCAACGGGTCGATTGGCCAAGTGGCAAATATTACTTATCGAGTTTGATATTGTATATGTGACTCGAACCGCCATGAAATCCCAAGCCTTGGCAGATCGTCTTGCTGAGAATCCCATCGATAAAGAGAACGAGCCATTAAAGACATATTTTCCTGACGAAGAAGTGTCGTGTGTCGATAAAGTCGTCATAGATTCTGATCCAGGTTGGAGATTATTTTTCGATGGAGCTGTCAATATGAAAGGAGTCAAAATAGGTGCGGTTCTTATCTCTGGATCGGGACAATATTTCCCGGTAACAGCACAACTTCGATTCTACTGTACTAACAATATGGCAGAGTATGAAGCCTGCGTTCTTGGTTTGAGGTTAGCTGTTGATATGGGAGTCCAGGAATTATTGGTGTTGGGAGATTTGGAATTGCTCGTCCATCAAATTCAAGGCGATGGAGAGACGTGAGATTTGAAGCTCATCCCGTATCGACAATACTTGTAGGAGCTATGTCAACGGTTTGTGTTAGTAAAATTTAGGCATATTCCAAGGATTCCTAATGAAATTGTTGATGCTTTAGCCACTCTGTCTTCAATGCTCCAACATCCTGATAAAGCCTACATCGATCCAGTGCATATACAGAGTCGTGATCAGCATGCTTACTGTAATGCGGTTGAAGAAGAGCTCGATGGAGAACCTTGGTTCTTGGATATCAAGCGGTACATTCAGTCAGGAGAATACCCATCATATGCCACCAACGATCAAAAGAGGACTATTAGGCGTTTGGCCAAGGGATTTTTCTTAAGTAGGGGAATCTTGTATAAGAGGACCCCAGATCTAGGACTTTTAAGGTGTGTAGATGCAAAAGAAGCCTCGGCAATCATGTTTGAAATACACTCTGGAGTATGCGGGTCGCATATGAACGGTTATGTCTTATCAAAGAAGATTCTTCGAGCAGATTATTACTGGCTCACTATGGAAAGGGATTCTATTCAATTTGTTCGGAAGTGTCATCAATGTCAGGTACACGGTGATCTGATACGTTCTCCTCCTGTAGAGTTGCATGCAATGGCCGCTCCATGGCCGTTCGTGGCTTGGGGAATGGATGTGATTGGACCAATTGAGCCGAAGGCATCAAATAGGCATAGATTCATTTTAGTAGCCATTGACTACTCCACAAAGTGGGTAGAAGCAATAACTTTCAAGTCAGTGACAAAGAAAGCTGTGGTAGATTTTGCTCATGCCAATATCATTTGCAGATTTGGAATCCCTAAGATGATCATTACAGATAATGCTGCCAATCTCAATAGTCATTTGATGCAAGAAGTATGTCAACAGTTTAAGATCGCACATTGAAATTCTACTCCATATCGCCCAAAGGCCAATGGTGCTGTAGAAGCCGCCAAAAAGAACATAAAAAAGATACTGAGAAAAATGGTACAAGGGTCTAGACAGTGGCATGAAAAGTTACCGTTTGCATTGTTAGGTTACCGCACCACTGGTCGCACTTCAACAGGGGCAACTCCATATTTATTGGTGTATGGGACAGAAGCAGTCATCCCTGCGGAAGTTGAAATTCCCTCTCTTCGAGTCATTGTAGAAGCAGAGATTGATGATGATGAATGGGTAAAAACCCTACTGGAACATTTGAGTTTGATTGAGGAAAAAAGGCTAGCGTCTGTGTGTCATGGCTAGTTGTATCAGAGGAGGATGGCTCGAGCGTATAACAAAAAGGTCCGTCCCAGGAATTTTGAAGTTGGTCAGTTGGTATTGAGACGTATCCTTCCTCACCAGGTTGAAACGAAAGGCAAGTTCTCCCCTAACTGGCAAGGTCCCTTCATTGTGAAGAAAGTGTTGCCCAATTGAGCCTTATATTTGACAGATATTGAAGGCAAAATCGCAGAAATGGTTATGAATGCTGATGCGGTCAAAAGATACTATGTATGATATTTGATCCTTTGTTGAGTTTATTGCATGTTTAGTACTTGCATTTTTGAAGATTGACATGATGAAGACATTTTGTTCTTCTATCCAAACATTGTGTCATCCTTTGTTTACCCGTTTGAGCTTCGTTTATTTTTCTTTCATATCCCTCTTTTGGAATCAAAATAGAGTCAAAGATAGATGTCAAGAAAGTAAGAATAAAAGAAAGAGTTTGAAAATAAAAGAAAAATCAAATCAAAACAAAGAACAAGCTGATGGAATTCCGTGCGACCTGATTCTCCTCTCTCGGGAGTGAGATACGTAGGCTGCCTTATTTCGGGCTCGGTCCAACCAAATAAAGATTTAAGATTCACCCAGTCAACAAAACTGGGGCATGAGTTAATGTGTTGTTTGAGTCGATTTCAAAAGTTGTAAGTCCCACCCCCACTTCAAGTATCATTTGAGCCCCTTACCATCTTTTCTAACCTTAACCAAAAACCAAGTTACAACCAAAGAAAACCCTTCAGATCAATTTTTGATAATGTTAAGGCTAAGTATGCAATGGATATGATGATACATTGTGAAGTACCGCTTGTCTCCCTCAGCATAAGAAATCAGGAAAAAATACAAAAATGAGAGTCTTATTGGTGAAAATTTTTGCAGGAACTATAAGGCGATGGTGAGTGGAGAGAAATAAAATGAGAGAGTCTTATTGGTAAAAACCTTTGCAGGCATCATAAGGCGATGGTGAGTTGAAAGAAAATAAAAATGAGAGAGCCTTATCAGTGAAAACCCTCACGGACACCGTAAGGCGATGGAGAGTTCAAGAGAAAAGTGAAAAGTGAGAAGAAAAAGATTTGTTGGCGAAAGTCTTTTAAGATGTCGTCAATCGAATGTGATGTATGAGTCCAATGAATTTGAAGAAGTTGCTCAGCAGCAAAGGCATAAACTCAACAACAAATGGGAAGTTTGGATAGGAAGATCAGGCAGCTCAATCCAAGATGCATGTCATACTCATTGGAGTCGGTTGTCGTATTCAGATAAGTTTTTCTTTTTAAATATGGGACATTGCCCTTTTCTTTCATTTACATATTAATGCTTTTGTCTTTTAATGTCATTTATCAAAATAAAAGTCACCATCATTTCTTTATATTTTAAGTCAAGTATGTGTCAAAACAAGCGACAAAGGATTTCAAAATTTACTACCAGTCTTTCCAATTATATGAGGAAAATCCAAGGAACAGCACAGGAAAGAAATATGATCGTAATTCAACACGAAGCAAAGGAAGTCTATCAACCGACAGGCTATGGGATTCGTAAAAACATTCAGATTTGGAAAAAGTGCACCTCAGGGGCATGGTAAAATGTAAGCCCATTGTTCGAGTCGGAAATCACTTCCCTCAATATGGGTCCGGGTCAATGATGCGGCAAGACAGGGCGAGTGTTAGTGATTTGGAGCAAAGATGAAAGGAACAAGTGCTGGGGCAGATACTTGAGAAGCCAAGATCTGCAAGCCACCACTAGGTTTTTAACTGACAAATTTTCTTTGTTGAAACAGGGGCAAATTCATTTCACTTGATTCAGCTACCATTGGAATTGCACGTCCGTGGGATTTTACTTTCTTCTCAGGACCCTCCTAAAAAATGAGATTTTACTTTCTGCTCAGGACTTTCCTGAAAAATGGGATTTTACTTTCTGTTCAGGACCCTCCTGAAAAATAGGAATTTACTTTCTGCTCAGGACCCTCCTGAAAAATGGGATTTTACTTTCTGTTCAGGACCCTCCTGAAAAATAAGAATTTACTTTATGTTCAGAACCCTCCTGAAAAATGGGATTGTACTTTATGTTCAGGACCCTCCTGAAAAATGGGATTTTACTTTCTGTTCAGGACCCTCCTGAAAAATGGGATTTTACTTTATGTTCAGGACCCTCCTGAAAAACGAGATTTTACTTTATGTTCAGGACCCTCCTGAAAAAT